>NW_015176465.1:446078-520932 GCF_001447785.1 Gekko japonicus | reverse complement strand
ACCCTGAGATGGATGGCTCAGGCTACCCTGATCTCATCATCGCTGGCCCTGGTTAGCCCTTGAGCAGGAGACCACCAGAGGAGCCCAAGGATGCTATTGCAGAAGCACTCAGTGGCAAAGCGCCATTCCATCTCTTGCCTTGAGAACCAAACAGGGTCCCCATCGATTGGCTGTGATGACGGCACTTTATACAAACACAGGTGTGAAGGAAGGCCCAGGGAAAAAATAATAATAATAATACTTTCCATTTATTAATCGCTTTCCCCAGTGGGCTCAAAGCGATGTACAGTTACTCCATATATAGACAAGGGACTAACAATGTTCGTAGGGGATAGGGAAGACAACATATATTCACTTTAATTGCACGCGCCGTCACTGCCCGGTGTAGACGTCTTCTGTCTGGCTCTGTCGTTTTCCCGCACGGCTGCTTGCTGGCCAGGCTTGAGGACCCGTATGTCAATCGCCACGTTGCCACCGCCTGGCCGGAACATCCATTGCAGGCGTTCTTTTCGTAGACGGGAAGCTGTTTCGCCTTTACAAGCCTTGACCAGGATGTCCGACCGTGAGCTAACGCCCTCCCACAAGGGAGGTTGGCGTGCCCACCCTCTCTAAGGAGTGGTTCCCATTTTATCTACTCGCCGAAGTATTCAAATGGCTGGGTGGACGATGATCTGGGGACAATAGGCTGGCTGCTCACACCAGCGCGGGGCTTGAACTAACACAGTTCAGATGCTAAGACAGTGGGATATACCCACTGTGCCACCGCTCCCCTACTTTGGGGCACACTCAAAAAAAAACCCCAACTCCTACGAAATATTTTAATTGTTGGAATGCGTGAATTGCTGTTAAGATAATAGTTTACTCATTCAAAATGATTTGCATAACAAAATTTATGTAGGGCCATCAGCAGTATTAGATAATGACAAGCTGGAGACCTGCAAGGACTTGTGTGGGGGCGAAATCTCCTTTCACCCTCCCCCGCTACTTCCTCTTTCTCTTCCCTTAAAGCTCCCATCGCTTTTCCTGCTTCCTTCTCTCCTTCCTTCCCAGCAGCCAGCCATCCTTTATCTGCCTGCCCCATCTTCAGCTATATTTATTATCTATTTATTTACTTCATTTATAGCCTGCCATTCTCCACAACGGGCTCCCAAAGCAGCTTTCACCACACTCCTCCATTTTATCCTCACAACAACCCTGTGAGGTAGGTTAGCCTGAAAGTATGTGACTGGCCCGGGGTCACCTAGTGATCTTCTGTGACAGAGTGGGAATTCGAACCTGGGCTTCCCGTATTCTAGTTTGAGACTTTAAGCACTATACTATACTGGCTTTTGTGGGGTGGCTGATGTTTAACAGTGGCAAGCATGTGGTCCTGGGTGTTGTAAACAATGTTCCCTCTAAGCTATGGAGTCCTGTAAGCAAAAATTCTACTTTGTGAGCTACTGACATTAAAATTGTGAGCAGGTAGTTTGGCTACTGCATAAATTAGTTTGCTCTGGAGCCATCCTTCCTGAGCTAAGACAAAAATGTGTGAGCCGGAGGCTAAAAAACTGTGAGCTAGCTCACACTAACTCAGCTTAGAGGGAACACTGGCTGTAAAATAGTCAAAAGTATTTAAAATACTCAGCGTATCAATGGATCTTGCTCTATTGGAAAGAAGAGATTTCTTTGCATTTAAAAACCTTTATTTCTAAGGGTAAAAGGTACACAGGAAACCTACAAAAGAACAAACTCCTAAGAGCTACATTTTCTAAGCTGCTTACAGTTCAAATCATGGTTACACACTACACACAGATAATGGAGAACCTGTCCTTCTTCTCGACACCTAGAAAGGAAGTCACCTGAAAACAAACAACCAATCTGTATCACAATGTAAATTACTTTTCCCCGGGCTAATTCCCCATTAGCTCAGTGCCAGGTTTCCCCTCCAGGTCAGTCTGAACAATAGCAATACTAGGTAAACAAGTTAACCCTATAATAACTGGATTGTCAGACCTTGTAAGCACATACATTTCCAACACTGGGTACATCTTGCAAGTTATGTGCTAGCAAGTCACCTGGTGGTTGCTGTTGGGTCTGGCCCCAATGAGTCCTCCCTGAAAGGCCAAAACAGTCCTGGAAAGAGCCCTACCCCCTTACCCTGCCTGTTACTGATGAAAACCAAGCCTGGAAGGCTGGCAATACTGTTGTGGTTGCCAAGCAACAACCTTTGAGGGCATTCATTTTTTAAAGCTACAGAAGCTGCTTCTATTTTTTTTTTGGGGGGGGGGTTAAACCGTCCCCAATGTATTTAAATAAAAAAAAATTTCAGATTTTGGTGCGAACCTGAGGTATTTTTCATGTCTTATTGGTGCATGGCTCCAGTCTCTGGATTTAAGTATCTACAGATTTGGCCCTGTTGAGAATTAGCGATGATGATGATGATGATGATGATGATGATGATGATGATGATGATGATGATGATGATGATGATGATGATGATGATGATTTTCCTTATCACTGAGAGCTCAATGCTTTTCCATGCAGTTGGCTTGCACATTTCCCAATGCAGTTCACACCAAGGCGATGAAAACTAGACTTTAACAAGGTTTTTGTTTTTGTTGTTGTTCAGTCGCACAGTTGAGTCCAACTCTTCTCGACCCCGTGGACCAGCTCCCGCCAGGCCCTCCTGTCTTCTGCCATCCTCTGAAGTTTGCTCAATTTCATGTTCGTTGCATCGATGACACTGTCCAACCATCTCATCCTTTGCCGTCCCTGTCTTCTTTGACCTTCAATCTTTCCCAGCATCAGGGTCTTCTCCAGGGAGTGCTCCCTTCTCATTGGGTGGCCAAAATATTTGAGCTTCAGTTTCATTATCTGGCCTTCCAGGGAACAGTCAGGGGTGATTTCTTTTAGGATTGACTGATTTGATCTCCTTGCAGTCCCTCAAGAGTCTTCTCCAACACCATAGTTCAAAAGCATCTATTCTTCAGCGCTTGGCCTTCCTTATGGTCCAACTCTCGCAGCCATACGTGACTACTGGGAATACCATTGCTTTGAACATGCAGACTTTTGTTGGCAGGGTGATGTCTCTACTTTTTATCATGCTGTTTAGGTTCGCCATTGCTAATGAACAAAGAGGACAAAGTCAGGGGCAGAAACAGCCCCAGCAGCCGTGGAAATTACATCTAACCTTGCAATACTGTCTGGAAGAGCACCCGTTTCACCTGGAACTCTGAGGGAGACAGCTGCAAGTGATGGTGCCTCTGACAGCTCTCTAATCATGGACGGGCTAGTTCATAAGAGTCGCGAAGACAACCTATTATCTCTTTATTTTAAAAAGAACCAGGAAAACATATATTTTGACCCCCTCCCCCCAAAAGCAATCTGAACATGGAGACTTGGCCAGGGATCTTGATATCCAGCCTGAGAACAATGGTTGCTCACACTGGTTTGGAAAACAAAACAAACATTTTCCCTAGCCTCAGCCTTTTTTAAAAAAAATAGTGATTTGTTTTGGAGAAACAAAACCCCCAGGTAGCAAACATTATTCACCTATTGACCTGCAGATAATTCCCCCCCCCCATCCCCTCCCCAGGGCTCTTGTAGCCTTTCATCCCGACAGAGGTGCCCTCACCATGGAAACCAGGAGAGTTTGATAAACAAAAGCAGGTACCTACTTTTCCCCAGTCCTGTGGCCCCCTCCCAACTTTTCTCTGTGAGGGAACATCAAGGTTAAATATCTTAGAGAAGTGAAGTATTTTTCCCCCTGCTGGGCCAAACAGACACTTAAATGTTGCTATTGTATTTGTCTATGGGCAAATTGACCTCAAAGTTGCTCCAAGGCCAGTCCCTGGATGGAAATTCAAGTATTCTGGGCCCAAAGAATTCTTTTTGGGAAAGTGTGCATTTTATTATGGGGAAGAGGATTGTAAATGAGCCTGATTTCTTTTGAGAGAAAAAAATCTGCAATGTTTTTTTTTTATTCTGACAATTCCCACTGAGAGTTGTAAAGGCAGGCCTTCAAAGAATTCAATCTTCCTTTCACTTTAGCTGTATTAGATTTCACTTGTCTTCTGTCTTAGGCACTAAATGTAGCACTTTTCTGATGGGAACTTGGAGGAAAGTATCTTGAGCCTTCCCTTGGAAAAACCCAAGGGCTCCGGTCTCAATGCAGTCCCAGTTGCAACTTCTGGTACTAAACTGAACTTGGGTGTCATGATTAGGTCATACAGATGCACCTTTCTGTGTCTACAGCAAGAAAGCAGTAACCTTTTATTCAGTACTACAAAGTTAATGCATTTGTTGTGCATATGTGGCGTTCTTGCTTATAGGGGGAGACTGTTTTTCCTTTAAACTGCCCTCTGTGTAGTTGGTAGTTTTCTGCTGCCACCAGGAATTAAAAATTCCAAATCTCTCTCTCTCTGCTGGTAGTATGACCTAGGGTCTGTGCACTTCAGAGGACTATGTGGCCCTGATGAAGGAATGTACTGAATTCTGGGATATGTTTATAGGGGAGAGTGTTTTTCCTTTAAACCGCCCTCTGTCCTCCGTATCATTTGTCAGGTTGTCTCAACTTTTGTACATGGTGACATTTCAGTGTTCAGTATTACTGTGCATAATGCTGAGAGATGGATTTTTTCCCCTTGAGGATGCAGCACAGATAGGTGATCTTTGCTGCCCTCTGGTGTATGTCACCCAGACTTACCTTTCTGCCTTTAACACCGAACAGCACCCCAATGGGGAACAGACCACAATCCACAGAATAGCTGTCTCTTCATCTAAGGAAAACAGCAATTTCTTGTTGAAGGACACAACATAACAAAAATCTAGAACTGAAGAAATCTAGCATGCAAATCCATGGGGTTTTCTTGGCAAAGTTACTGGAGTGGGTTGCCCAAAGAAGGGCAATGCCAAGGAATGTTCAAACTATCACACAATTGCACTCATATCACACGCTAGCAAGGTCATGCTCAAGATCCTACAAGCTAGGCTTCAACAGTACGTGGATAGAAAACTGCCAGAAGTACAAGCTGGGTTTCGAGGAGGTAGAGGAACTAGAGATCAAATTGCCAACATTTGCTGGATTAATGAAAAAGCAAGAGAGTCCCAGAAAATCATCTCCTTCTGTTTCATTGACTATGCTAAAGCCTTTGACTGTTTGGATCACAACAAACTATGGCAGGTCCTTAAAGAGATGGGAGTACCAGACCACCTCAGATGTCTCTTGAGAAACCTGTATAAGGGTCAAGAAGCGACAGTTAGAACCGGATATGGATAGTTTGATTGGTTTAGCATAGGAAAAGGAGTACAACAAGGATGTATATTGTCACCTTGCTTATTTAATATATATGCAGAGTACATCATGCGAAATGCTGGCCTGGATGAATCACAAGCAGGAATTACGATGGCTGGGGAAAAGATCAACAACCTCAGATATGCAGACAATATAATTCTAAAACATGTCCATCCACCTGCTCGCCTGCTCACCCATGGGAAGTAATTTCCATGGATTTCATCACAGATCTACCCCCAAGTAAGACTATGACTGTCATTTGGGTTATTGTCGACCTATTTTCCAAACAGGCTCACTTTGTCCCGTTCACTTCTTTGCCCACCGCCAAGGCTCTCGCAAAGGAATTCCAAGTCAAGTCAAGTTTATTAGTACGGTCAAGCGACCAGCCAATAGAACGTTTCCAAGAATAATAATAAAATACACCATAAATACATAAGTACCTAGTAAATACATACATCGAATATATATAAAACCTTTAAATGAATACAGAAACAATACAATATATCATTGAAACACACCAATACAATGCTAATTTGTCATCAGATCACTATCTAAGGTATAAGCTTCCTCTTTTTAAGGGCCAGAAAGCAAAATTTTGCCACAGCTAAAGATATCCTCTCTATCCGGTCTTCCAGCAAAAAAGTTAAAATCCTCAGTTCCGCAATTTTCAACTGAACATCCAAGGGTTTGAATTTGGACAACAATGGAAAAATTAACAGCTGTCTCTCCATAGCATAAAAGTTACAATGTAACAATATATGTGAGACCGACTCTATTTCAAGATTTGTACACGGGCAACATCTTTGGGAACTAGGCCAGCGCCAAAACCTTCTATATAACAAATTAGAGGGCAGGGCATCAAAACGTGCTCTAGAATTCCTACACCATGTAGAGCACCTCCTCACGCTCCCGGGCAAAATAGTCTCCGACAGAGGGGTGCAATTCGTTTCCCGGTTTTGGGGGGAGTTATTAAAACTCATGGGAGTGGAATGAGCCATGAGTAGCACATATCACCCAGAGACTGACAGGCAAACAGAACGGGTGAATCAGACATTGGATCAATATTTGCGCTGCTTCACCAACTACCAACACGATGATTGGGTCGATTTGCTGCCCCTTGCGGAGTTCTGCTATAATAATACGTGCTATTCCTCTACAGGGATGTCCCTGTTTAAAGTGCTCTATGGGTATGATAGCCCCCCTCTACCTTTCCTCGAGGGAGCGGAATTGGGCCAGGGGGATGCTGCCCAGTGGTGCCAAAATCTTCAGGACTCGTGGCCTTTATTGGTCAAAACGCTAAACGCGGCCAAGGAAGCCTATAAGGTTCAGGCTGACAGGAGAAGGGTGGAGGGTTGGGCTCTGCAGCCTGGAGACTTTGTGTATGTGTCTACAAAGAACATCAAATTGTTGCGTCCCAGCCGCAAACTCAGCTGGAAGCTCATTGGACAATTTCCAGTGAAACGGGTGATCAATGAGGTGGCCGTGGAACTCGAGCTCCCTAAGAACCTGAGAAACATCCACTCTGTGTTTCATTTCAGCCTCCTGAAACGTGCGCCGGGAGCGAGTCCCTGGTGACCCTTGAAACCGGTGCCCCCTCCTATCTTGGGGGAGGGCGAGGAACATTTTGAAATCTCCAAGATCCTGGACTCTAAGATTAAACACGGCAAACTCCTTTATCTGGTTGAATGTTTGGACTCTGTGACCTAATACTCCTCAACAAAAGCACAGAATAATGGGAGGAGTATAATTAATTACCTTTGTTTTTGGCTGAACTTAGTCCTGAAACTTCAAAAGACATACACCTGCCTTAAGCTTCAAAGGACATAATTAATGACTCTGTTTTCCCCAAACCTTTTTCATTAGCCCTTTTAATTTGGCTTTAAGCACAATTCCTTAAAAACATTTCTCAGACCAGCCTGGGCCATCCAGGTCAGGGTGAGCTCAGGTATAATTTTCCTTCATTATAGGAGGGTTTGTTGTTTCAGAGGACCATGGTGTCTCAGAGGTTAAGATGTTGAACTGCAGACCAGAAGGTCTTTAGGTTGGCAGTTCGAGACCCTAGCACTGCATGACGGAGTGAGCTCCCGTCCCTGGCCCCTGCTCATGCCAACCTACCAGTTCGAAAGCAAGAAAGTGCAAGTAGATACCGCTGCAGTGGGAAGCTAACAGCGTTCCGTGCGCCTCAGCGTTTAGTCATGCCGACCACATGACCATGGAGAAGTCTTTGGACAGCGCTGGCTCTTCGGCTTGGAAACAGAGATGAGCACTGCCCCTTAGTCAGATACAACTGGCTTTTGAGCAAGGGAAACCTTTACCTTTACTTGTTGTTTCAAGCTAGAACGGCAACTGAGCCTCAGCACGATGCCATTAATTTCTTAGAATCCTGCTTTCAGAGGTGGTTTGCCATTACTTTCTTCTGCATAGGAACCCTACACTTCCTTGGTGATCTCCCATCCTAGTAACTAAGCGGGGCCGAACCTGCTTCGCTTTTGAGATCTGATGAGCGTTTATACAGCTTGTCGATTTGGGGATAACGACGCCAGGAATCGAAGGCGGCATCTTTTTGACCTGCACTTGCTAATTGAGTCCCAAGCCTCTTTGACCACGAGTGTTTTATTATTATTTTTGCAATAGGTGGCTGGGATACCTGGGCCTGCTCATGTTCCACCTCCTGATCTGTCTGCTGGTGTTGTTCGGGCTGATCAGAAACTCAAAGGCCATCCTCCTGGGGTAAGTCCCGATGGTGAGAATAGTGCCTGAAAGTTAATGAAATGAGCTGGTTTTCAACTTCAGGCCTTCACCGCTCATACTGCTTTATAAGCTGCTGAAAAATGTGTGTGGTTGCGAGGGGCTGTTTATTTTATTTATTCATTCATTCAATTTATACCCCGCCCTCCCCCCAGAGCAGGCTCAGGGCGGCTTACAGAAGAATAAAACACAACAATTATAACATAGATAAAACCGCCTAAAAGCAATCCAATGTCGTAAAGTGCTAGCTGAATGTAAACTAAATACTTAGAGATGGCGGCAGCATTCATGATTATATCTTCTATCGTCCATCTTGCACATCAGCTTCTTGATCCCAACCAGTGTTCCCTCTAAGCTTGAGTTAGTGTGAGCCAGCTCACAGTTTTTTGGCCTCCGGCTCACACGTTTTTGTCTTATCTCAGGAAGGAGGGCTCCAGAGCAAACTAATTTGTGCAGTAGCCAAACCGCTCGCTCACAACTTTAATGCCAGTAGCTCACAAAGCAGAATTTTTGCTCACAAGACTCCACAGCTTAGAGGGAACATTGATCCCAACCATATATTTTTGGCAGAACAGGCTGTAAATGGTGGAACCAGGCGACAGGGCTCTGTCTTTTCTCAGTTGTTGTTGATGGTGCTTTTGGTAATGATGGTGGTGGGTGCGCAACAGGACCCTCCAAGCTGAACTCTGCTGGGCCAGCCAAGCTTGGAGGGCCCACTTGGGATGATGAGCCCTCTGTTTTGGGAACCTTCATTGGGGAACTGTCAGGTGCTTTGCAGGCCCTGAAGCAGGACAGAATAAAACAAAAGCTTGAGCCCAAATGACTCCAGACTACCAGGCAAAGCAAGAGGAGAGATTTTTATTGAGGTCAAGGTGCGCAGAGCCCAAGAGCTCTAAACAGGCTGCACCCGAGAATGGACTTCGAGGAGCATTTATACACACTAATTATGCACACGTCTCTTTCAACAAGTGTTCCAGTCAGGTTGAAACATCTAATGCATGTACCTGATTTCTCAAACTTTTACTGAAAAACAGTTAGCATAGCTTACAGGAATAAATGTCTTAACCAAAACCACAGACCTTGGCAGAATGTTGCAAGGTTCCTATTGCTGGCTCTTAGTCAAGTGATAACTTTTGAGTCTTGAGCAAAAGGATTTTTTAATTATAATGCCTGTCCCCCATAGGGATTTTTCTATATGGTCCTTCAGCCCCCATCAATGGCTTGAATCCAGGGCAGTAAGTCAGAAACGGCATGGGCCTGATCTAATGGGCTTTTCCCCTGATATGATGTTGGCAGGGGTCATTTCGTAGAAAAAGAGGTGCAGGAGCTCATTAGCATAACTCATTAGCATAACTCATTTGCATATGCCACACCCCCTGACATCACCAGAAGTGTATCAGAAGGCAACACTCAGGCTCCACTGGACTGTTTTGGATTGCTAGCTATTGGGGGGGGGGGGGGGGGGAGAAGAAGAAGTGTATCTTTCAATGCTGCCAACTACGGAGCACATGCCAGGTGCTTTAGTAGTCACTCATTTTCTGGTGTTTTAAATAAAAGCCTCTAAGAAATTGCAGGACTGGGGTGAGGTCATCTTGACAGGAACATCTTTCCCCCCTCTCCTCTCCTTGCTTCTCCCCCCCTTTTTCGCTGGGTGTTTAACGTAGGATATTAGATGATCAGGCCTTTCGCATGTCATGTTATTACTGATGCTTGGGAGACTCATCCATTTTTGAAACACAAGATCTGGCCCTATTTATATCCACATTTTGATCTTATCTAGGTTAAGTCCCTGCAGCTTGCTGTATAGGGGGCTTCCTTTGAAGATGGCTTGGAAAGGACAGTTTATGCAAAGATGGAGTAGTAAAACTGCCGACTGGCATCGTTTATAGAAAGTGTCAGTGAGAGAGGCGGCCCATAAATGAAAAAAAGCCCTGCAAAGAGGTATTAAGTGCACGGACTTCGGCCCTCGCGTTCCTTCTCAGCCCCCACGCGGGCGTCGCTTTGCGCGACAGGAATCGTCTCCTTCGGGTCGGCCCAGCAACAAAACTCTCCGCCCTGAGAAAGACTCGGCTATGGGTGGCTATCTAGTGCCTGCCTGGAGTCAGAACGGCGCTATTGACATCGAAGGCCGGCGGTTGGCGGCGGCGGGGGCGGGATATTGATCGGCGTCACGGGGGCTGCCGGCGCTTCGGTCTGTCGTCCCGCTGGAAAGCCGCGGCGCGCTCTTTCCGTCAGGCAGTTCTAAGGCGAGCTATGCGGCGGAGGCCCTTCCTCGTCTGCGTCGCTGGGGGCCTTTTGCCTTGGGTCGGTCGGTGTCGCCGTTCCCACGGCCGCCGGCATCGCGGCGGAAGCGGCCACGGCCTGCGCCAACTGCGGGGCCCTGCAGCAGGTGAGGCGGGGAGAGGAAGGAGGCGGGTCGCGCCCAGTGTTCCCTCTCAGCTGCGTCAGTGTGCGCCCGCTCACAGGCTTCTTAGCCTCCGGCTCGCGGGTTTTATGTCTTCGCCCGGGAAGGAGGGCTCCGGAGCGAATGCATGGATGCTAGGAAAAATATCTTTAAATAAGTTTGATTGGGAAAGCATAGTTAATGCAAAATATAAAATAATGTTGTTTAATTAAGTTAAACTAGTCAAATTTAAACAGCTCACTTCATATCTGACTTCCTTTAGGCAATATGCTCAGTATACAAAATGATGTCTATGCAGACTCCAGCTATCGTTAATTATTTACCAATCCCTATATCCTATTTTTATTTGCACTTGTTACTTGAAAGTACTTTGTTTGTTAATATGTTGAAAAAATTCAATAAAAATATTGGTTAAAAAAAAAAGCAAACGCATGGATGCAGGCGCCAAATACAAATTTGAAAAATAAATAAGTACTGGGCAATGTTCCCTCTAAGCTGTAGAGTCTTGTGAGCAAAAATTCTACTTTGTGAGTTACTGGCATTAAAGTTGTGAGCGAGGGATTTGGCTTCTGCATAAATTAATCTGCACTGGAGCCCTCCTTCCTGAGCTGAGACAAAAATCTGTGAGCCAGAGGCTAAAAAAACGATGAGCTGGCTCACACAAACTCAGTTTAGCGGGAACACTGGTACTGGGTGGCCTTGGCACCATCACTGCCTTTCAGTTCAACAGGATTGTTGTGAAGGAGGAATGCTGCATGCCTCCCTTCAACCTCTTGGAGGAAGGATAAAATGTTATAGATGGGCGGGCAAGGGTTACTACCGTACCTTGGCTACCTGACCTCTTAATGGTTTTATTCCCTTTTGCGGGATATGCTGCTGACGCTCCCAAAATAGTCTGTCCTGGGTCCAGAGATTATTTATTAATATGCCTTTGCTGAGTTTTTATTTGCTTGCTTTATCTATTGACTTCGCTTGTGCCTTGCCTTTATCCTCACAACAACCCTGTGAGATAGGCTAAGCTGAGAATGTGTGATTGGGCCAAGGTCATTCAGCAAGTTTCCATGGCAGAGTGGGGGGGGGTCCTAGTCTAACGCTGTTAATCACCACAGCATGCTGACTCTGTGTTTTTGAGATGTAGTTTCTGGTCTGTTTTTTCCCCGTGTAAATGTATATTTGATCTGAGTTTAAACTATAAGTAAAGATCTTTTCGTTTTTTTCTGTGTCGATTGTTTAAGGATATGTTCCCTCCTTTGAAACATTGGCTTTCTTTCCACAATATGTCTGCGGTCTTAGCCTGTTTAATTACTGCTCTCCTGAAAATAAAAATAGCAATTTTAAAGTTACAGTTGCATGCACTATTAGTAATGTTTTGTGTTTTTTTGGACTAAAATAAAAATGGAAATGGAAACTTTCCACACAGACAAAAGGAAGGCTTTATTATTTCACTGAGAAATAGTAGGGTGCATCTAAAGTACAGCAGGCACAGCACTTATAGAATGATGCTTCCCTCTCCTGCTGCATCCCTTGTTCCCTGAAATGCTGTTCATAGGACCCACGAATAGTACTTGGTGTGATAGCTACAATGGAAGGGACTGTCCCAAAAACTGCAGGCTTCCTCCTCCGAAAATGCCCTTCTGCCATCACAAATGTAACACTGGATCCAACCCAATACATTGACCACAGATTTATAATACAGAAATTGAAGAAATGCATATTTTTCTGGGCTTTTCTTCTAAATATGGGAATCCCTATAAGGTAACAAAGGAGCTGCGGTGGCTCAAGTGGTTAAGACGCTGAACTGCAGGCTGTGAAAGGTCAGTAGTTCAGCAGTTCGAGACCCGAGTTGCCGCATGACGGAGTGAGCTCCCGTCTCTAGTTCCAGCTCCTGCCAACCTAGCAGTTCGAAAGCAAGAAATGGCAAGTAGATAAATAGGTACCACTTCGGTGGGAAGGGAACAGCGTTCCGTGCGCCTTGGTGTTTAGTCATGCCGGCCACATGTCCACGGAGACGTCTTCGGACAGCGCTGGCTCTTCGGCTTTGAAACAGAGATGAGCACCGCAATCCTAGAGTCGGATTCGACTGGCTTTCGAGCAAGGGAACCTTTACCTTTTTATAAGGTAACAAAGGAATAGCACTAAACATTCATAGTAACTGATCTGTGGTGGCTTAGAGGTTAAGATGCTGAGCTGCAGACCGGAAGGTCTGTAGATAGGCAGTTTGAGACCCGAGTGCCGCGTGACGGAGTGAGCGCCTGTCTCTGGCCCCAGCTCCTGCCAGCCTAACAGTTCGAAAGCAAGAAATTGCAAGTAGATAAATAGGTACCGCTTCAGTGGGAAGGTTACAGCGTTCCGTGTGCCTCGGCATTTAGTTATGCCGGCCACATGATCACGGAGGAGTCTTCGCGGACAGCGCTGGCTCTTCGGCTTGGAAACAGAGATGAGCAACGCCCCCTAGAGTCAGATTCGACTGGCTTTCAAGCAAGGGAAACCTTTGCCTTTACCAGTATATCATCACACAGTAAAAATGCATCTGTATGTGCACAGGTATCTGGCAGTGAACCATTGAAATTACTGGTACCAGCAGGGATCAGGCTGGAAATGGCATAGTAATTGTGTACAGAATTAGCTGTTCTGAACATATTTGATAGTTTCATCCTAGTATATATGTCCCTGGAAATACTGTGATAACCCAGGTTTATTTCGCTAATCAGAAAGATCCATAGGTGGTCATGCTGAGCTGCATAGACTTCAGACAAGTAAAAGTTTCTGTGAGTTGAAACAAGCTGCTCAGCTTTCACATGCGACTTGCGTTCCTTGATTGCAAGGAAGCAAACCCTAGTTGGTAGATTCTAGTGACTACTCTCTACCAGTTTATACTTTTTCTTGCATCTGCTTCCAGACTTTTTCCTGTGAACAGCAAACTCATTGCCATCCTAAGTAGGTCTACTCAGAATTCAGGGGGGTTATTGCCAGGAAAGTGTTTTCAGGGTTGCACTGTAAATGTTAATTATGTGCCTAGTCCGGATAAGTTCTGTATATGGCATAGTTACTGTCTTAAAATATTTTATGGAAGAAAAGCACACACACGCAAGTCACAGCTAGCAGTGACAAGAAACAAGCAAATCATTTGGGAATCCAATAATTGAAACTGATAGATCAAACCGTGGAGACTGCAGCAAATACAGAAATATGTGAGTATTAGAGAAGTGACGCATCCTAGTTTTCGTACCGTCCAAATGCCCACCAAAATAACTACATTTTGCTGCATGCTTTGTGGCAAAAAGCAGTGAAGGCAGGCAGCTCAGTTTCTGGAGGGCATTGCTCTGTAGGGGCCCTGACTTAAAAGGCTGTGTGCTCAGCTGCTCCCCTTCAGGTGCCAGGCACTTGCACAGAGCACTAAGGGCTTTGGCATTCAACACTAGTAGTTGGCGTTAAGCTTAGAAGTTGAACTCACAGCCTGTAAGAAAGGAACCATGTTAGCAATATGTTCTGTGTGTCGTACAATAATCTGGCCATTACATACTGAAGCATTCATAGTTTCTGAACACTTCTTAGTGGTGTGTAGTGTATTGCACACTTGTACTATATGTGGTAGAATCACATGTTCTTTATTTTAGGCTGAGTTTCCTGATTAACGTGTTGCTGTGTTTGTTTTTTCCTCTCGTAGAATTTAAACGAGTATGTAGCTGCCTTAATTGCATTAAAGCAAAAAATAATGGATACGGAGTAAGTACACATTTTGCACAAAATGTATTGACGCTTTTCTCATGTTTGTTTTTAGGTTTTCAACCCCACAAGCTGTTCAGTAACTTAGATCGTGTTGTAGTCAATGAGACTGAAACAGTCCCAACCACACAAGGCTGCACACAGACACACCTCCCTTGCGTTGTCCCAAAAGCCAGCTTCTCAGTATAGCCACTGACTGTTTGTGGAACAGTAAGGACAAAGAAGAAAAAAGGGGGGAAAACTGAACCTAAACCTAGAATTCAGAACCTAAAAAGGTTAGTTAAGAATAGAAGAGGGCCAACTCTAAAAATCTAATTATGAAACATACAAAAATATACATGTATTTATTCAACATAAATTAAAATAACAAACAAGGGCCCATTCCTACCTCATATACAAATATAAAAACATACAAGGGCTAATAAGATAGACCTAACGCGTTTCGGCCTTTACAGGCCTTCCTCAGAGGTCTAATACAGACAGAACATACAATCATACATATATAGAATAAAGACCAGAAAACAATTGTTCCAAAGTTTAACCACTGGGCAAAGAAAAGAAATACAAAAATACAAACGAAGCCTCCAGTGCAATCACATGTCCAGTAGTACTTCTCTCTGGTCAACTGTATATTCATCTGAGGTTGTACAGCCAAATGTTCCCAATAAAATGTTCCTTAGGTTAAAAGCAGTGTTGATCAAAAAGGTCTATATAGTTGTTGTCATATAAATTCTGTGTGTCCTTAATAGGGTTGCCAAATCTTCAGCCGGGAGCGGGGGGCTGGGTGTGCGCGTGTTTTCCCCTCAAATGGCGTGTGATGTCACTTCCGGGTGACGTGCACATGGGGGTGGGGTTTCCCCCGGGCCCGATTTTCACGGCGTCGAAAATCGGGCCGTCAAAGCGGGGGATTCCCCCCCCCCGGCCACATTTGGCAACCCTAGTCCTTAATGTGGACTCTTGTAGATGGTCGGTGGGGCAAGGGCTTACAATCTGTTTTGATTTTTTTTTTTTTGTTGCAAAACTGAGAAACTGCCAAGAAAATGAACAATCCAGAGTATGCCGATTCAAAAGATCTGGCTCTCTTAGCACTCAAACCTTACAGCAAAAACCTCTCTAGAGTAGCCTCTACTGCAAGGTTCTACCTTCACACTAACCTATAATGGAGCAGTCTGAATTTCCTGACACAAATCCCAGCTCAGCGGGGTAGTTAAGAGTTTCTCTGGCACCCATGTCTCCCTGCCCAAAGATCTCCTTTCCTTATTTGGCAGTGTTGCCAAGACTCCACAGGCTTGCTCTTCCTGCCAGGAACATATCAGTTAGTCGATCTAGGTTCCCCTTCCCTTTTTCCTCACCTGGGAAAGAGGAATTGCTTGTTCTCCTTTAAGCCCTTTGAGGACAGAACCTGTCCCCATATTCAACGGTGTTGTGCTCCACTCCTGCTGAGCACCCTGAGCATGGGGGTCTTGCTGTGCTTAGCCCTGCCTTGGGAGAACTTGATATTTGTATGCGTTTGTTTATGTTGTGTATGGGATTAACCCACCCACGCCTGTCCGGGGTGAGAGGTAATCCTGTACTTTTGCAGTACATTAAACAACAAACCACGAGAGAGTCATGTGGCCCCAGACTCCAGCTTCTCCATCGGCTACGTGACGTCTTGCATGTGGGCCTAGTGGGGTGCCTCACAGTCTCGCTTCTAGCACGGAAGTGTGAAGAATGTGGGTTTATGACATGGCTATGGAGGCCATGTGGCCCACCATTTGGCTGGTAATCAGTATTTCTATGCATGTTGTTTATAGTCCTTCCTTCTCGCTAAGACTCAAGGCGCATTACACAGCGCGATGCTCTCCAGTGCTTGTTCTCGTGTTCTGCTTCACTCTGTACCCTGAAATGCACACTACGAAACCCTGAAACCCCTTTGGGATTACCTTTAGGGGGGTTTGGGCTGGTCAGGTGTTGTGAGATCCCTGCTTGGGGTTCAGATCGGTTTTGTCTGGAACCTGCTTGGATAGGCGGCTACATGCCCCACTTTTACCTCCTTGCTCTGATTTTCTTGGCCTTTTGCCTCTGCTTTTCCGAAGGCCATGCCACGCTTGTTGGAGTTTGCATTTTAACCTGGGAGTTCCATTACTGGGTCCTGTTGTTGAAGCTGAGTTAGTGTGAGCTAGCTCACAGTTTTTTAGCTTCTGGCTCACACATTTTTGTCTCAGCTCAGGAAGGATGTGGCTCCAGAGCAAACTAATTTATGCAGCAGCCAAAGCTCCTGTTCACAACTTCAATGCCAGTAGCTCACAAAGTAGAATTTTTGCTCACAGAGCTCCATAGCTTAGAGGGAACATTGATTGTGACTACTCGTGCGCTGCAAAGGGGGCTCCCAAAGGGACCCCCAAGGGGGGCGGGGGGGCGACATCCGCCCTTTGCTTCCAGTGGGGCAGGGTGGAACCAAGGCCTCCCTCCCCGCTGGGGAGTCTGGTGCGCAAAAATCCTTAAACAAAACCGTCTCCAATTTTACCATATTTAAGGTCCTCTGTATTGTTCCAAACTGGCTGTAGGCATTAACTCTCCTTATCAAAAGTGTCCACGATGGCTGCTTCTGTTGGTCTTGCCCACCTTGCATTCCTAAGCAGCAAATACAAGTGAGAGATGGTGGAAGGAAGGGTTTTTTTCTTCCTTACACTCAGACTTGTGTAGTATGAAGTTGGGAGCAAAGTAGAAAGTCGGCCCCGTTCACATGGACTTCTGTCTAAGGACTCACGACCACTCATGACGACAGTCTACCTGCGTCAACTGCTCTTCCAAACCCAGGAGCCAGCTTTAGCAGAGAGCAGAGCGTGACCATGCAAGACTTTGGATCTGATCTGCAAGCCCTTAATTTTTCCAGGTCGTTGCCATGTTTGCAGTTATGTTTGAAGCGTGAAGCAGGACCTAACCAGATTCTGTCTTCTTTCTTACAGCCACTTGCTGACAGATTATGAAAAGAAGTGCAACGATATCCTTTTTCTGTGTTTCTTTCCTTATATGAGATTTGTCATTTGCGTTTGGTCGGTGAAGCATTATAGGAAGTCTTTAGTTCACCGTCCTGTACCAGAGGCTTCTGTTTTGGAGCACATTTGTGTCCTCTTGCTGAACTGCAGGCTTGACAGGCTTGTAGAAGAACTAGTAACTAGTGACTTCTGAAAACCTGATGGTGTAATTTCTGAAAGATCAGATTACCTAGAGTTGCATCATAGCGTGATATGCAGCCACAGCACGGCTGGCAGGAAGCTGGCACCTGGTTCCACAGAAGCAGGAACAGAGCTTTTATGTCCTGTGCTGAAGGGCCCTTGTGGGCAGGGAGCCCTCAAAAGCAGCATGAACCCCCTGCCTTCCACGTCTGTGCTTGCAGGCTGCTACTTTATGAGGTGCAAATAGTTCACTACAAAATGCATGGTAGGTTTCCTTTTAAAGTGCCTGAGCGTGTTGATTGGTTAAGTGGAACGGACTTCCATTTCTTTGTGTTTGAAAGGGAGAAAATCCTCAGGATATATACCATTATCTGATTCGGCATATGCATATTTTGCTGGGTTGCTGCTCTTAAGAGCTGGGATAGGTATAGGGTTGCTAGCATTATGTTAGCAAATGCCAGCAGATTTGGAGAGCAGTGCCTTATGGACTTTGGGTAGAATGTGGTAGCACTTCATGGTGACACTCTAAGAATTTTCTCTATCTCTCTATGATAAAGACCATAGAGACATGGGGAAGTTCCTAGAGCGTCATTATGGAGGCCATTTTTCCCTCCCACACCTCAGTTTCCTGTGGGTGGGGGATTCAGACCAAGGATAGGGGTTTACCTACCATGGGCAGGCAAATGGCAAGCCTAGATTTACAGCATAGCAGCTGGGAAGTCCCTTGTTCAAATCTTGCCTCAGCCATGAATCACTAAGTCAGTAATCTTCAGTCCTTACAGATCAGTAACCCACCTTGAACCCCTAGCTGGGAGCATGAGATCATTAAAAGGTGATAGTATGTGACATCACAAATCATGTATTTATTGGCTATTCTTTCAGCCGGATATAGAGGGGGTATGTGTGTTTTCAGCTTTTGACCATAGCCAATCCCGGATAATCCTGAAAAAAATTAAACAGCAGTTAAGTGGCATTTAAAGAGAATGCACTCCCTTTAAACAGCTTTCCAGGTGAGGCTGCAGCTTCACAAACACATTTAAAGGGACCGCAACATCTCTGGTTCCATTATAGCCCATGGAACCCTTATATCCAGGGGTTTGCAGGGATCGGGGGGGGGGGTTTGAGGTAGATGCACCAAACTTTCAGCGGAGCGGACCTTCAAATTTCAAAAAGCTTGAACCAGGGGGTCCAAAGAAGGTGCACCAAATTTTCAGTGGAGCAGACCCCCAAATTTCAAAAAGCTTGGACCAGGGGGTCCAAAGAAGGTGCCCCACATCCTCCGTTATATCCAGTGAAGGGTGGGGGGAAAACAGCAAAAAAGCAAGGACTGATGTCAAACCAGAGAGTCTCTGCAGTAGAAACTGAAAGGGGGGGCATTTTTGCAGAGCCAGTGCCACTGTGGCAATGCTAGCTCAACAAATCCAAGCAAGGGGGGAAGGTTCCAAGCCAAGCACAGTAAGTGCATGTACAGAGTGCCAAGCAGTAGAAGAAGAGATTGGATTTATACCCCCGCCCTTCACTACCCAAAGGAGTCTCAGAGCGGCTTACAAACTCCTTTCCCTTCCCCTCCCCACAACAGACACCCTGTGAGGTAGGTGGGGCTGAGAGAGCTCTGACAGAAACTGCTCTTTTTCAAGGACAGCTCTTGTCAGAACTATGGCTTGCCCGAGGTCATCCAGCATCTGCAAGTGGAGGAGTGGGAAATCAAACCTAGTTCTCCCAGAGTCCGCGCACTTAACCACTACACCAAACTGGCTCAGTACCAGTGCAATGCACCAGCACCCAGCAAAACCCAGTGCCTTCCCTTAAATGCACCTTTGGGTACTCTGAGCATGCACTGGCTGTTTTGTGCTTGCACACACCCCTTGCTTGGATCTGTTGAACTGGCATTGCCACAGTGACACTGCTTCTTCTGCGCACTCTGTACATGCACTGGTTCTGCAGGGCATGGAAAAACCCTCCACCAAAGACTCTCTGGTTTGACATTAGTCCTTTTAGTTCCTGTTTTTTCCCCACCACTGGAAACAATGGCGGATGGGGGCATTTTGGGGGCCCACAGAATTGGACCTCCTGGTTCAATCCTTTTGAAACTTGGGAGGGTCTTTTGAGTAGAGGCACCGGATGCTACGCTGAAAATTTGGTGCCTCTACCTCAAAGAACAGCCACCCCCACCCCAGACCCCTGGATAAACCCAGATGGAGTCCTCATTGGCTATAATTGTCCCATAGAGTATATAATCGAGCTGAAAAAAATGGGATTAAAAAAAAAATCCAAATACACCGGAATTCGGGGGGGGGGGAACCCCAAAGTTTTTAGGGTTCAATATATCCAAATCTGAAAAATCCCAATGTTTTGTGTTTGTGTGAACACCCCTAAAGCTTTGCTGTTATCTCCACAGTCCAAGTTTTCCTTAACCAGATTTCACAGCTGAAGCATGCTGAAAGGTAAGAATTTGCTCAGTTGGGGTTCTGCCAGTGTGTCCACAACTCTGGACTGGGGGTTCTCAGGTCAATCCACAGAATGATTAATTGGGTATTTAAATAACTGCTGAAAATAATGAGGATGAAGATAGAAAAGGTGTGAAGGAAGTTTAATATGACATTTGCCTTTTTGACCAGAAATACACTAAGAATTCTTGACATGTTTTGAAAGACTTTCTCTGGGGATAATACAAAACCGTATAAATACCAGAAATTTATATTTGAGGAAAGTACTACGAGTGAATAATAGACTCTTAAAAGAAGAATAAAGTTCATTCCTATTACGAAAGAACTGAACACGGTAAAACTCATCTAAAACTTTTCGTATACATTTTTATGGTAAACGATGTTCTTAGGTAGACCAAGGTGGGTAGCCGTGTTGGTCTGAAGCAACAGAACAAAGTTAGAGTCCCATGGCACCTTTAAGACCAATGAAGTTTTATTCAAGGTGGGAGCTTTCGTGTCCATGCGCACTTCATCAGATGATGAAATGGAATTACAGATCATAGTCGTATATGTAGGAGTGGTTTGTTAAATTAGCATGCAAAATAGTGAGGGCACTTTTTTTTAACAGATCAAAAGACTGAATCTGTTCAAAAAAAATGTGTCCTCACTGTTTTGCATGCTAATTTAACAATATATATATGACTATGGCTGCGGTCACACGGAGCATTAGCCACGCTACAGAGACGAAAGATAGGCGGATTTTCCGGGCGCGATCACAGCGCCACATCTGGGAAGCGTAGAGCTCCCGTGGCAAACCCGAGGCTTCCCGCCGAAGATGCGGGATAACAAACTAGTACCTCCGAGGTACTAGTTTCCGGAAACCGCAGGGTAAGGGCGGGCGCCTGATTGCGTTTCTGGTGATAGGTCGTGGCATCCAGCGCCCGCCCATGTCCTGTCGCTAAAAGGGGTTTTTTTCCAAGTCTCCACGGTATGCGTACAAGCACCAACGGCGCATGCGCACACTTCGTTTAAAAACAAACAACACAGCCCCCTCCTGTTTTCCGTACCCCCCCCCCCACTCCTGGCTCGGCCTGCTCGAGAGGAACTCTCTGCACTGGGCGGGAGAGGGGGAGGTGCTGGGGGGGCCTGGCGGGAGGGCGGCCCGGCTGAAGCTCCTCCTGGAGGGGACCGGACGGAGGACACAGTTTGCATTCCTCTGCAGCCTCTGGAAGGGGTTAATCCCACGGAGCCTTTTGCTAGGGAGGCTGCTTCTTTGCCCCGCCGCAAGATTGTCCTGTGATCGGCACCTCCCCCCTAACCACGGGACCTCGACGGGATGTCTGATTGTGCAGCTCCCCCCCCGCATTTTCCTGCCTGTGTGACCGGGGCCTATGATATGCAATTCCATTTCATTGTCTGAAGAGGTGTGCATGGACACGAAAGCTCACACCTTGAATAAAACTTAGTTGGTCTTAAAGGTGCCGTTGGACTCTTAACTTTGTTCTGTGTTCTTAGGTGACCCTGCTTTAATGTTTCTCTTAAATGTTACTCTCTGATATTTGCGAGAGTCAGCGTGCAGTAGTGGCTAGGGTGTTAAACCAGGATCTAGGAGATGCAGGTGTAAATTCCCACTTGGCCACGGAAGCTCACGTGGGCCCGTAGCACCCCCACCCTAAGCTCCATCGCAGGGTTGTTGAGAGGGATAAAATGGAGGAGGGAATAGTATAAGACACTTTGGTTCCCCATTGGGGAAGAAAAATCGGGTATTAATGAAGTAAATACTAATGTCTTTTGGTATTTCCCTGAGGAAGATCTTTGAAACACTTCAAAGATTTTTACTGTGGCTTCTGACAAAATAAACAGAGAATTTCAGATTAATTTCTTTGCCCTTGTGGTTATCTCCTCTGGAATTGTGTCACACACACACACCCCGTCCTTTGTTAACTGGCTCCAGTTTTTCTTCCATCCTCCTTAATGTGAAGCGCGGGACTGGCTGACGTGCGTTTGTTCTTTTGTGATAACACGAAGGTTTGGATTTGCTGCGTAGCTGAAGGGTGTCCTAAAGAGCATTAATACATTGAGGGCCCTTCGGCCAGCTGTACTTAACTCAGGTCTTGCTTCATTGTCGGTTCCAGAGAAAACAATGCCTTTCGTCAACAATTGGAACAGATGCTCCAAAAGTTGTCACCTTTAGAAAAGTGTAAAGAAGAGCTGGGGTCCGTCAGAGCAGAGCTGGAGGAGAAAAAGGTAATTCTTTATTCCTGGCTTGGGCACACGGTGGCAGGCTGGGTTGCCTTTCCTCTTTGTGTAGCCAAGTTTGTCTAGCTGACAACTTCAGCTGTAGAAACATTCCCTGTTGCACTTTTCCTCAAAGTGTTACCCCAGGAATAACCAGAAAACCCATTTTGTCTTCAAATTGAGTAAAAAAGAAGTATGGGTGTGAGGGGGATGAATGTATTACGATGACCTTGGTTTTGGGGGTGGTTCCTTTTTTTCTTCTTTCTCTTTTCCTTTTAACGGTTCCTGGCAATTAAGGGATGTCAGGAAATGCATTCAGATTGCTTCTGTCTTATGTATGCTGATAACGGCCCATTTCTTTAACCAGAGTTCACTCAAAATGTATCAGGAGACTCATCTGGAATACGTTTGTGTGAAAGAGGAAATGGGCAAAAGCGAGGCTATGTGAGTAGTGAATTTTATATGCTTAGTTTTTTTAAAAAATCTTTTGATTGCTCAATCCTTGTAGAGCTGCCGGCTCTGAGTGATTTACAGTTACTCATGTGTAGACACGGGACTAACAATGATGGGGGTAAGGGAGGACAAGATATATCTTTTTTTAATCACACACACTTTGCAGTCGACAGGGAGTTTGGTCAGCTGTAAGTATCAGACGTGTCTCAGCAGCATTCTTTAGTCGGCGTCGCTTGATGTCGTCAGCATTTTTCTCGGTCACAGCACACCACTGCCACCGTCTGGCCGGAATGGCCCATTGCAGGCTTTTCTTTGAAGCTGTTTAGATCTCTCTCCGCTTTTGAGCTTACGCACGGACCTTCCGTATATCGGCTAACACTTTCCCACTGGGGGGGTTAAGTTTTTACTTTCTCTCCTTAACCGAAAGAGACAACTGTATGTCCAGGTTACTGTTGCGTCCTTAATTTTGTTCTCTGTGACGTTTTTCTCTAACCCTAGTAGTATAGACTACAGGTGGAGTTGCGGTGTTGATCTGAAGTGGCAGAACAAAGCTTGAGTCCAGTGGGGGCACCTTTAAGACCCACAAAGTTTTGTTTTGGGCATACGCTTTCATGTGCACGCGCACTTCTTCAGATACGTTGAAACAGAAGTCACCAACCATTACGTATATAGGTAGAGGGTGAGGAGGGTGTTGACAGGAAGGACCAATTGAAGTAAAGATGCAGAAGTAACTGAGCAGGAGATACAGCTAAGAGTGGACAAAGGCCAGGGCTATTTCTGGGCAGGAACACACAGGAATGGAGTTCTGGCTGGCTCCCGAGTTGGCCACGCCCAGCAGGAGCTCATTAGCATAACAGGCCACACCCCACAGCAGAAACTCATGAGGATTGGCTACATTAGGGGTGTGCGGCCTAACATGCAAAGGAGTTCCTGCTACAAAAAAAGGCCCTGGGTTTTGACAACAAACAAGGTAAACAAAATAAGAAGCAAAAGGTGGGTGTGGCTGTATGACCACACTTCTGGTAACATGTGGGTGCGGCCTAATGTGCTAATGAGCTGTGCTGGCAGGGGTGTGGCCCAATATGCTAATGGGTTCCTGCTGTTGGGTGCAGCCTATTATGCTAATGAGTTCCTGCTGGGCTTTTTCTACAAAAAGAGCCCTGAAGGCAGTTGGTAGGACCTGTGAATAGCAGCATATTAGCATACACCATAATAAAGGAGAACACTTCTCCAGGTCGTTCAGTATGGGACCTCAGAGTAGCTGTTTTATTGCAAAGGAACTTCAGAAACAGACTAGAATGGGTGACTGCTGAATTACAAGTTATCACAAGACTCAGGGCAATGGAACCCTCGGGGCTTAACAGAGATATTGGGGTTTTCTCTCACTACACATGCTAACATCATTTAGTTCTTGCATCTGTTTGTAAACTCCTTTACAAACAGGTGTATTCTGATTTGCTGCTCTTCACAGGTCTTACCAATCCCTTTCATCCAGTCTTAGCTATATTTACTGCTCAGTTACTTATGCATCTTGACTCTAATTGGGCCTTTCTGGCAACACCCTCCTCACCCGCTACCTATATGCAATGGCTGGTGACTTCTGCTTCAGTCTATCTGAAGAAGTGTGCGTGCACATGAAAGCTAGTTGATAACATGCTGATCCTTTTCTGCTTTTTAGAACATTAAACATTTGTGTTTACTGTTGTACTGTATGTACTGTTACATTTGTTGTTCAGTCGCACAGTCGAGTCCGACTCTTCGCGACCCCATGGACGAGCTCTCTCCAGGCCTTCCGGTCTTCTGCCGTCCTCTGAAGTTGGCTCAACTTCATGTTCGTTGCATCGATGACACTGTCTAACCATCTCATCCTTTGCCGTCCCCGTCTTCTTTGACCTTCAATCTTTCCAAGCATCAGGGTCTTCTCCAGTGAGTGCTCCCTTCTCATTTGGTGGCCAAAGTATTTGAGCTTCAGTTTCATTATCTGGCCTTCCGGGGAACAGTCAGGGTTGATTTCTTTTAGGATTGACTGATTTGTTCTTCTTGCAGTCCAAGGGACTCTCAAGAGTCTCCTCCAGCACCATAGTTCAAAAGAATCTATTCTTCGGCGCTCGGCCTTCCTTATAGTCCAGCTCTCGCAGCCATACATGACTACTGGGAATACCATTGCTTTGACCATGCGGACTTTTGTTGGCAGGGTGATGTCTCTACTTTTTATCATGCTGTTTAGGTTCGCCATCGCTTTCCTCCCAAGGAGCAGGCGTCTTTTAATTTCATGGCTGCAGTCACAGTCTGCGGTGATCTGGGATCCCAGGAACGTGAAGTCTGTCACTACTTCCACAGCTTCCCCTTCTATTTGCCAAGGAGTGATGGGGCCGGATGCCATGATCTTAGTTTTTTTGATGTTGAGCTTCAAGCCCACTTTTGCGCTCTCCTCTTTTACTCTGAGCAAGAGGTTCTTTAGATCCTCTTCACTTTCAGCCATTAGAGTGGTATCATCTGCATATCTGAGGTTGTTGATCTTTTCCCCAGCAATCTTAATTCCCGCTTGTGATTCATCCAGGCCAGCATTTCGCATGATGTACTCTGCATATATATTAAATAAGCAAGGTGACAGTATACATCCTTGTCGTACTCCTTTTCCTATGCTGAACCAATCAGTTGTTCCGTATCCGGTTCTAACTGTCGCTTCTTGGCCCTTATACAGGTTTCTCAAGAGACATGTGAGGTGGTCTGGTACTCCCATCTCTTTAAGGACCTGCCATAGTTTGTTGTGATCCACACAGTCAAAGGCTTTAGCATAGTCAATGAAGCAGAAGTAGATATTTTTCTGGTACTCTCTTGCTTTCTCCATAATCCAGCGAATGTTGGCAATATGATCTCTCGTTCCTCTACCTCTTCGAAACCCAGCTTGTACTTCTGGTAGTTCTCTATCCACGTACTGTTGAAGCCTAGCTTGTAGGATCTTGAGCATGACCTTGCTAGCGTGTGATATGAGTGCAATTGTGCGATAGTTTGAACATTCCTTGGCATTGCAGTATGTAATTACTGTTACATACATTGGGTCAAATAATGCAACCCATGCTTCCCTCTAAGCTGTGGAGTCTTGTGAGCAAAAATTCTACTTGGTGAGCTCCTGGCATTAAAGTTGTGAGCGAGCGATTTGGCTACTGCATATGTTAGTTTGCTCTGGAGCCATCCCTTCCTGAGCTAAGACAAAAATGTGTGAGCCGGAGGCTAAAAAGCTGTGAACTAGCTCACACTGACTCAGCTTAGAGGGAACACTGGCCTCCATCTAGTTCAGTAAAATGTTGTCTTTTTTTATTAATACAAGCAATGTTGGAAATAATTGGTAGGGGAAATGTTAATCCTTAACTGTAATAACTGGTGGGTTTTTTTTAAACAATATACATTTTTAATTGATTTGTTGCCGGTGTCTCCCCGGTTGTGCATAAATTCAGAGTATTGGGTATGGATCCGAAGCTGGGGGATGTGCTCTTTCAGATTGCTTTTGATTCCATTTATCTGTCTTAATCATGTCGAGAAACGTTCAATGTAAAAATGTAAGAAGGGCACTACAAAAAGGGGGCATGTGATGAAGCACAGCTTCCTGTGCATTTTGGTATCAAATACTTCTGTTCCAATTTATTTGCAGTTAAGCCACATGGCCTGGACTAGTACATGTGGCTGTTCACTTTCCTCCCATTCAGAGTGGCCTGTGGCCAAATTTGAGTTCCCTGCAGGTGCAGTGCAGTGTTTGTCCTTGTCTGAAATGGCCCACTTGCTTTTCCCCCTTGATAGTATGACATTTTATGGGTAATCTTTATAGTTTGCGATAAGAACTTTGGGTTTTGGGTACCTGATAGAGCTGGCCCTGGATTTAGGGTCTTATTCCAAAACTATGCTTGCATCAAACACCTTCTGGTCTTGTTTAGCACAGTACTCTGGCATTCTGTGGCTCATAGAAGGGGTGGCATGATTGAGGTTTGTAAGATTATGCATGGGAAAGAGCAGGTAGAGAAAGAGGTACTTTTCTCCCTTTCTCACAATACAAGAACTCGTGGGCACTCCATGAAATTGCTGAGCGGTCGGGTTAGAATGGATAAAAGGAAGTCCTTCTTCACCCAAAGAGTGATTAACACTTGGAATTCACTGCCACAGGAGGTGGTGGTGGCTACAAGCGTGGATGGCTTCAAAAGGGAATTAGATAAGCATATGGAGCAGAGGTCCATCAGTGGCTATTAGCCACAAGGTATAGATAGGGACTCTGGGGCAAGTGATGTTCTGTCATCTTGGGGCTGGGGGGGTGGGTCAACAGTGGGAGGGCTTCTAATGTCCTGGCCCCACTGGTGGCCCTCCTGATGGCACCTGGTATTTCTAGCCACTGTGTGACACAGAGTGTTGGACTGGATGGGCCTTTGGCCTGATCCAACCTTGGCGTCTCTTATGTTCTTATGAAGGCGCTGCTGGATGTCTCATTTTTGCCTCATCCTCCTTTCTTCCAAGCGGATGTGTGAAGGGGAGGAAGAGGCCATTTTGCCCCCTTACCCCTCCTCACTGTAGCCTTCTAACCCACACAGCTGCCTGTTTGTATGGCTCCTTGTAACCCCAGGAGTCAACTGTGTGGGTTCCAAAGGGAGTGCTCGTGAGGAAAGAGCCAGAAGCCCACATATACCAGCGCCTTCTGCTGACATGTTGTTGGATCCAACCTGTATTTAAGTTACTCAGATGGGCAAAAATCCGTATAAAGAGGCTGCACGTCCCTCATGTCTTGTTTTATGTTTTCAGGAAGAAGAAACTGGAAACCAAAGTGAAGAAGCTTGAAAGTAATTCAGTTTTCTGCCTATTTCCCCCCTTTCCGCTTTGAACAGTGAAATCAGTAACATTGCCAAGACGAATGCATAGAGAAGCTGTTAACTCAGACATGTTTGCACCCCATCTGCCTAACTCGCTGAGCTCATCCCTGTGATATTAAAATGCTAGCACGCTTCCTTAATATGGCAATTTCGTGTGTTAATGTCACTTAGCAGCTGGGAGTAAGCCAGTCCTGTTCCCTGTGACTAGACAGTTATTTGTGATCCACCTCCAAGTCCATCACAGATGCTCCTTCAGGGTGAGAACCTTTTGCTTCATGTCCTGTAGTTTCTTTTTCTTTCCTAAGTGATTATACCGCAAGCTAATTCTGTCAGCCGAGCCTGTTTTTTCCAAGACAAGAAACTAGGCATTTGTTCTGGCTGTATGGTGACGGTGATAAGAACTTTGGCCTCTTATGCATTAAAAAAAATGGGAGGGTAGATTAAAAACTATTAGAATCTGCATTCAGTTTTAAAAAATGGCAGTTTCCAGTCTTGACTACCACAGGAACAACATTCGTAAATGGACGCAACTCAGGGATGAAAGGTGATCCAGAGTTGGTTGTGGAAATGACCACCAGATTGTAGAACTGCAGAAACTCTGCTGATTTGTGTAAACCTTTGGGGTGAGGGGCTAAAGAAATACATTATACATAGGGGACTTTCTATACCAGGGGTTTCGAACTCATTTGTTACAAGGGCCGGATCTGACACAAATGGGACTTTGTGGGGTTGGGCCATGCATGTCATAAAATGCAATGCCCGGTAGCAGAGATATAAACTTTATAAAAGGTACAAACACAATTAAAGATATATATATATTTGCTTAAAATACAAATATGCTTAAAACTCTTCCAATAGTTTGTTTATTTAACAGTCTTTAATAACTGACACCTCCCAACCTTCCTCCCCCCCTTAAAAGATGCCTAGTTAAAATGGAAAGATGGGGGAATAGAGGAATTTGGCAATGCAATGTTTAGAATAAAACATCAAGAAAAAAGCATAAGGGTCACAGCAGAAAGTAAAATATAAGCTAAAAATATAAAACACTTTGAGCCTAGGAAACCATGAAATGGCTGGGCATTGCAAGGTCCCCCTCCCCCCCCCCCCCCCCCGGTCTACTCAGAGTGGCAGTGGCTCTTCAGTGTAATTTTCTCCTTTGGCTGTGGGTTCCCAGGTTAGAGGACTTACTCAGGCACCTGTTCTCAGGTCCATTGAGCAGAGACAAGCTGGCTCAAAGCATCAAACCTGTATTTGCAAGGAGACAACTCCAGCAAGCAACAGCTTCAGCTATACAAACACTGGAAAGTGAAACTAGTTGAGCTCCACTCCATTGAAATACATTGTAGCACATACAGAGTTGCAAAGAAAATGCAGAATGGATTTCCCATTAAGGACTCTGGGCCCAGGTAGACTGTTCTGGGAGTGGAATGACAGCCCCCAGAGTGAAATGACAGTCCCTAGGAGTAGCAGAAGCGTTCTGGGATTGGAATGAGGGCCCCCAGAGTGGAATTCCATTCCCAGAATGCTGCTACTACTCCCAGGGGCTGCCATTCCACTCTGCACCCTGTCTTTCCAGTCCCAGAACAAAGATTCTGTTGCTAGGGATTGTCATTCTCAGGGGTCATTTCCTGCAGGAGCGCACAGGAGCAGAGTTCCGGCAGTAAAGAGCCGAGGGGGCGGGCACATGCAACAAGCCCCACCCCCTGCTCCCAGCAGCCCTCAGAGCAAGAAGCAGCCAGGTAAGTTGCAGAGCTCCCCCTGGCCCCACGGTCCAAAACAGTCCAGTTGCACCTTTAAGACCAAGTTTTATTCAGGTACAAACTCTCCCTCCTCTGCAAGGACAGATCTGCACGTACCCTCCCCCCAATAGCTAGCAATCCAAAACAGTCCAGTGGAGCCTGAGTGGTGGGTGTTGCCTTCTAACACACTTCCGGTGATGTCAGGGAGTGTGGCATATGCAAATGAATTATGCTAATGAGCTCCTGCACCTCTTTTTCTACGAAATGACCCCTGGTCATTCTACTCAGGGGCTGTCATTCCAGTCCCAGAGCACTGTTTCTATTACTGGAAACAATCCCAGAGTAGTCTATCTGGGTGCAGAGACCTTAATGGAGAAACCCATTCTGTATTTTCTTTGTAACTTTGCAGTCCCAGAAGAGCTTCCTGCCGAAGCAGGCAAAGACAAGAGGGAGGGGGCTGGGAGCTTTGGCAGCCTCAAAGGGTGAGGACGGGAGGAGGGAGGAAGAAAAGAGCCATGGGCGGGCTGCTTCCGGCCCACGGGCCTTAAGTTTGACACCCCTGTTCTATACAATTTCAGGTATGGCAGGTGTACAGCAGAGCTTTGGGTTTAATGCAAAATCTTGTTAGGAAATTGAAGAGTGCTTTGGTTGGCTTCCATGTGCTTCGTAACTAAAATTGAGAGGCACCAGTGCCTTTATTGGACAACTAGCGAAAGGCCTGTCAAGCTGAATGCAGAGGGGGAGTTCCAGCTCTTTCCTCAACCTCAGTCATTTCCTCCCGTCCCCCTTCTCTCCAGACTCGGTGGAAACTGGCAGAGAAGGAGAGTGGGGTCAGCAGCCTCCACCCCGAGTGGTTGTGTGAAGAGTTCATCTTCCTCTCATCTTTACTATGGCTCCAAAGCTTTTGCTACGGGTAGACCAAGGGGCAGGGATACAGGTCTGCAACTCTTGGTCCAGTTCAGAGGCCAAACATTTGCCATTGTACTGTTACAGCTGTATATTGAGTACAACTTCTTTCATAAGTGAACCTGCTTGGCATGTGATCCAGCCCAAAATTAAGCCGCCTGTGTGTGTCCGGTGCTCGCCCTTGACTCTCCCTCCCCCCCTTGAAATTGACAAGACTTACCTATGCTTAACTCGGCCGAATTGTGTTCTTGAAATATCTTTGCCACCGTTCAACTAAATCACTTGCCATGCTTCACTGTTTGGCGTTGTGGTGAATGGGAACTGTGGAGCTGGTGGCTCGGCCAGCCAAATGACTACTGTAAAAGTGCACACGCCTCCCACCCTGCTGAGAGAGGGTCTTTCTACCCCTGCTCTCATTGGTCCCATTGCAAGCACACATGCGTGCGCATCTTGGAACCTCCTGCCTCTTCTTGCCTTGGTTGCAGACCTTGCGACCACTGTAGCCTCGTGCCATCCTCAGCCTCCCCATAATAATAATAATAATAATAACAATAATAACAATACTTTCCATTTATTAATCGCTTTCCCCAGTGGGCTCAAAGCGATGTACAGTTACTCAATATAGACAAGGGACTAACAATGTTTGTAGGGGAAAGGGAAGACAACATATATTCATTTAATTGCACACGCCGTCACTGCCCGGTGTAGACGTCTTCTGTCTTGGCTCCGTCGTTCTCCGCACGGCTGCTTGCTGACCAGGCTTCAGGACCCGTATGTCAATTGCCACACTGCCACAGCCTGGCCGGAACATCCACTGCTGGGATTCTTTCGTAGCCGAGAAGTTATTTCACCTTTCCGAACCTCGACCAGGACGTCCGACCGTCAGCTAACACCCTCCCACGAGGGAGATTGGTGTGCCCACCCTCTCTAAGGAGTGGTTCCCATTTTATCTACTCGCTGAAGCTTTCGAATCGCTGGGTGGACGATGAGCTGGGGACAACAGGCTGGCTGCTCACACCAGCGCGGGGCTCGAACTAACACAGTTCAGATGTTAAGACAGTGGGATATACCCACTGTGCCACCACTCCCCTTCTCCTGTGGCCTCTTCATGTTGATTTATCATAAAACCCTCTGGGAAAAGAGCATAGTTTTCAATGCAGCACCTAATTCGCTTATACTCACGAATATTACAGCGGTAATATTAGGAGCGAGAGATGGGATACTGGTCAGTTTGCCGAGACGGGAGTAGCCGCTTACCTGCCTTTTAGGACACTTCCAGTAGAGTGTTATTTCTCAGAAAGGGCCAGTGCGATGTAGTGGTGAAGAGCCTCGGAGTAGTATCGGAGAATATAGTTGCAGCGGAGAATATAATTGTCTTCTGTGAGGCTGAAGCCCATCTCTGTGTGTCTCTTCTGTATTCCACTGGCTTCCTCCCCCCGTGACCTCCTCCTGTGTGTCCATCCAACCCTTGGGGGATCCAGCCCTTCTCCGCCCCCCCACCCTTAAGATGGAGCAGTTGTGTAGAAGGCAAGAGACTCTGCCCCCACTGCTGTTTCCTGTGCATCTTTGAGGCTGGCTCATCCCTATGAAACTAGCAGAGGGGGAAGGAGGCAGTTTAAAAAAATAATAATTTCTGGTGTAGGCAAGCTGGCAACTCCTTCTTGGACAGGACCGTCCAGGTCAGGGGGCTACTTTGTCTCTTCCTCTGTGAAGGTCCCGGGGAGCAGAGCCAAGCGGGGAGCCGATCTGTGCAAGCTGCTGCCTTCAAGCTCCCTGCCCGCTGGCGGTGGGGAAGAGTAGAGGCGGTTGGCAGGGAGGCTGTGAATAAAAGAGGCTGGAGACTTTGAAAATGGCCACAAGCCTGGTACCTCTGCCCTTGCGCCCAAGCCAAATGAGAAAGATGGATTGCTTGGCCCCCCCCCCCCCGAGTGGCCCGGGCCCAAGGGATTTTGCACACACCCCCGTCCCCCGGCTGGCCCTGGTTGTTGTTTTTTCCTACCCGCACTTGCTTTGCTTTATGTCTGTTTCTGTTTCTCTGTGTAACTGTGGAGTTTAGCTGCAAATCCAAAAGGGGAAAGTAAAAAAAAAATTACAGTGAAAGCAGTAACTATTTGGAGAAATCACGTTTTTGCCCTGGGCAAGATGGGGAAACAGTGTTGGTATCAGTGTTCCCTCTAAGCTGAGTTAGTGTGAGCCAGCTCACAGTCTTTTATCCTTAGCTCAGGAAGGAGGGCTCCAGAGCCAACTAATTGATGCAGTAGCCAAATCACTCACTCACAGCTTTAATGGCAGTAGCTCACAAAGTAGAATTTTTGCTTACGAGACTCCATGGCTTAAAGGGAACATTGGTTGGTATAATGGTTAGACTGTTGGCTTAGGATCTTGGGCCAGTTACTCTCTTTCAGGCCAACCCGCCTTGGATCAAAAACGGGCTAATTAATAGAAAACAGAGAGTGAGTATAAATGGGCAGTTCTCTCAGTGGAGGGGGGTAAGCAGTGGGGTACCACAGGGATCAGTACTTGGTCCACTGCTTTTTAACTTGTTCATTAATGATTTGGAGTTGGGAGTAAGCAGTGAAGTGGCTAAATTTGTGGATGATACGAAGTTGTTCAGGGTGGTGAGAACCAGTGAGGATTGTGAGGCACTCCAAAGGGATCTGTCAAAGATGGGCAAGTGGGCGTCAACATGGCAAATGGCGTTCAATGTGGCCAAGTGCAAGGTGATGCACATTGGAGCCAAAAATCCTAAATATAAATACACATTGATGGGGTCTGAACTGGCAGAGACTGATCAAGATCTTGGAGTCGTAGTAGGTAACTCACTGAAAATGTCGAGACAGTGCGTGACTGCAATAAAGAAGGCCAATGATATGCTGGGGATTATTAGGAAGGGTATTGAAAACAGATCAGCCAATATCATAATGCCCCTATATAAATCAATGGTGCGACCTAATTTGGAATACTGTGTGCAATTCTGGTCACCACACCTTAAAAAGGATATTATAACTTTGGAAAAAGTGCAGAAAAGGGCAACTCAAATGATAAAGGGGTTGGAACACTTTCCCTATGAGGAAAGGTTAAAGCGCTTAGGGCTCTTTAACTTGGAGAAACGACGACTGAGGGGTGACATGATTGAGGTTTATAAGATTATGCATGGAATAGAGCAGGTCGAGAAAGAAGTCCTTTTCTCCCTTTCTCACAAGACAAGAACTCTTTGTGGGCACTCCATGAAATTGCTGAGCGGTCAGGTTAGAACGGATAAAAGGAAGTACTTCTTCACCCAAAGAGTGATTAACACTTGGAATTCACTGCCACAGGAAGTGGTAGCGGCTACAAGCATGGACGGCTTCAAAAGGGAATTAAATAAGCATATGGAGCAGAGGTCCATCAGTGGCTATTAGCCACAAGGTATAGATAGGGGCTCTGGGGCAAGTGATGCTCTGTCTTCTTGGTGCTTGGGGGGGGGGGGTCAACAGTGGGAGGGCTTCTAGTGTTTTGGCCCCACTGGTGGACCTCCTGATGGCACTGGTATTTCTGGCCACTGTGTGACACAAGAGTGTTGGGCTGGATGGGCCTTTGGCCTGATCCAACATTGGCGTCTCTTATGTTCTTATGTAGAATGACACTCTCTCCGCCTTGGTTTTGCCCTTGCTGCTGCACTGAACGTCAGCAGCGGGTTTCTGGTAAGCCTGGGTTTCCATAAGGATAAAATGGAGGAGTGGCGTGGAGAACATAGTATTCTGCTTTGGATGAAGAGCATGCTAAAAGTGCACGAAAATAAACTGCTGTAGGAGAGAATGTTCAAAAGTTAAGAGAGGGAACATCCCAAGGCTGTTCGGTTCGTAGTATTTCGGAGCAGAAGTACCTGCATAATTGAATGCTCTCTTCTCCCCACCCCCAGCCATGTGTTGTTTTTTTAAAGCCCCCGTATAGGGAAATCTAAGGTGCTAGTTTTGTGCAAGCAGAGAGTTTCTCTGTGAGTGGCAGGTGCCATCATTTGCGTGTCTGAAGTTTTTCTATTTACAACAAATCCAATTAAAAATGTTCTGGAAAGACCCCTTGACTGTGGTCTTTCCAAGACCTTATGTCAAGTTCTGTTTTTTTAAAATACACATTGAGGTGGCACATCTTAAACGAAAGCTGTTGAAGGGAGAAAGGATGTATTGTGGAAACTGCTTGTTCTTACAGTATTTAAGAATTAAATTTTCATTAGGCAGGCTTCTCAGGTATATAAGCCTGTCTGCCTTGGACCTAGAAATATGAAGGCCCAGAAAAAATTGCGGGGGGGGGGGGGGGGCCCTCTCTTCTATTTTTTTTTTCCAGTAGAAATGGAGCAGTAGGGGGAAAAGTCCATGAATACTTCCCCCCCCCCATTTATGAGTGAGAAAAACCACTTCCTAAAAAGCATCTCACTCATTTGAAATTTATAGCGTGTAGAAGACAGAGGGCATTCTATTTTTCCTGTGGAAAAACTGGAAAATTTGGGGGAGCATTGAAAACAATTCCCATGACCTTTTCTCCCTTTAGCAATAAGTGAAATGAGAGAAAAGATTTTACTCAAAATGCGTACTATGGACATTTTTATGTTAGGCTACAGTATTAGATTATAGTATTCCTATGTATACAGTAGACAACATTTTCAAGAATATTATTTGTTTAAATGTAAATTTTGGCAACAACGGTTTGCTACGTTTTCAATCAATGATAATACGTTATTAAAGAGTTCCACATTATAAAGGTTAATTTAAAAGGCAAACATGCTGGTAGTCCTATTTTGACTGAATGAGAATTTTTTTTCCAGTAGAAATAAATACTTTGTTTGTTACAGTCTTCAGCTTTTTTCCTGCCTCTCATATGGCAAAAAATTATAGATACATATGCCATGGTAGGATAGGATGCAGCAGCTTGCAATTCCTTCTGTAGCAGTGGCTATATTTGCAGTTTTTCTTATATAGATTAATATGTATTTTTAAATGCCATAAATAAAAAATACAGTTTTTTAGGCTACCCAGGTGGTGCATGAATGAGAGCCTCTGTTATGCAGTAGTTAGAGTGTCTGTCAAGCTAGGATTAGAGCAACCCAGGTTCGAATCCCCCTTCGTGCCTTGCAAGCTTGCTGAGTGACCCTGGGCCTGTTACGCACGCAGCCTAACCTACCTCACAGGATTGTTGAGTGTAACCTACCTTACTAGGTTGATGTGAGGATGAAATGGAAGAGAAGAGAATGATGTAAACAGCATTGGGGTCCCTCTTAGGGAGAAAGGCAGGGCATATATACAGTAAATGATGCATTGTGTTTTGTTAAACATGTACAAGAAGTTTAGGTTTGATAGGAAAATAAGCGTTGCATGTATTCCTTCTGGGAAAAGGGGGGATGGGTCCCCCCCCCCCGGGTTCAAAGTTTCTGGACATTTACCTGCTTGGAGCACGTAAGCTGTGGGACTGAGGTGTGTGTAGTTAGCAGTTGAATGTCCTTCTGGAAGCTGCATCCAGTGTGATGAAATCCTAATGAAATACATGACAGTGCAGAGCTGAGCACTTGGAAGCCTGAATGCTGTGTTAGAGTTCCACAAGCTGGGAGTGGACGGGGTTGCTGAACCAGGTGCCTGTTTTGCCTTCACGATAGGCTTGCTGTGATTTTGCCATTTAATTTAGGACTGTTTTTTTTTTAATGCCTTTTAAATTCTTTTTTTCCCCTTAAACAAAGAAGCGACAGAAAAACACAACCAGGACTTCAAACAATTGAAAGCAGAGAAGAAAGTACTTGAAAAGGAATTGAAGAAAGCACAGGTAGAATGTTTTGGTCCTTTCCACCCCAGTAAGATTAAAATGTGGGTCGCTGGCGCATCTTGGTTCTGTACGCTGTCGCTGTCAGTATTACTGACTGCCGGTTACTCAGCCTTGTCCGTATCTCTTAATGCTTTTTTGTTTTGCACGATGCAAAGTCTTCCGTTATAAGTCCAAGTCAGGTGAAAATCGTATGCCGTTTCCTCCTCCAGCTTTTCTGTAGGTTGCTGTTACACAACAGATTAGGGGGGGGGGGTGCTCGCTTTTCCAGCTTCTTCTTTGCTTTTACCATGTTAGGAGGTTTCTTGACATGGGATTCTGGCTGCCTGCTGGTTGTCAGCTAGGCTTGACTGCTGGTGGGTAAACACTTTTTAACTTAGGACCAAACGCGTTTCGGCCCCTGTGGGCCTTCCTCAGTGGTCCCTATTCTATATATTACACTGACACACATCCAGAATGCACGTGTAAAAGGGTTTGTGTGTGTGTGTATAGATAGATAGATAGATAGATAGATAGATAGATAGATAGATAGATAGATAGATAGATAGATAGATATAAAACACCAGATGTTGCTTCAGATTATTCTGGTATCAGAGATTTCATTGGTCAGGATGCGTGTCACCTCCATCAAAGGTTGATCATTACCTTTGGTGGAGGTGACACACATCCTTACCAATGAAATCTCTGATACCAGAATAATTTGAAGAATTGGCATGGCTATATTTATGGCCCAACATATAAGCTAGTAGCATAACTCAAAGCATATAAGGAAGCAACGTCTGGTTATATATAAGCAAGAAATTGCAAGTAGATAAATAGGTACCACTTCAGTGGGAAGGTAACAGCGTTCCGTGCGCCTCGGTGTTTAGTCATGCCGGCCACATGACCATGGAAACGTCTTCAGACAGCGCTGGCTCTTCGGCTTTGAAACGGAGATGAGCACAGCAACCCTAGAGTCATACACACACACTCAAAAAAAAAAACCCTTTTACATGTGCATTTTGGATGTGTGTCAGTGTAATATAGAGAATAGTGACCACTGAGGAAGGCCCGAAGGGGCCGAAACACGTTTGGTCCTAATTTAAAAAGTGTTTACCCATCAAGTGTATTTTGTATTAGGAAAGCTTTTAAAGTCTGAAATTTAGACTCTTTCTTTTAACCACCGTATGTTTTAACATGTGTACACCTTAATAAGCATTTGTATTTTTTATATAGCATAGTGTTAGCTTGACCCTCTTCGTTCACAGATATATCTTGGGTTGAGTTCTCCCCCCCTTTCCCCCCCTCCAGTGTTTTGACTGCTGGTGGGGACGCGAGTATGAGGGCGCAGGAGCCCTCTGCAGGTCCGTTCCTTGACTGACATCCCGGGGGTAGTCATGCTTTTGTGCAGTTTTGTTCAGGGGCCTAAAACACTGGCCTCTCTTTAATGTGCATTCTAAATCTCAGCAGGATGACAGCCCAGGAAGTGGAGGTGTTACGATATCAGACTAGGGGGCTGGAGTCTGTGGAGGAGGCGCTTGATGCAAGTCCAGGAGCACCTCAGGAACCAGCCAGATTTTGAAAATCAAAGCTCACGTGGTCAGACACGGTATCTGACGAAGGGAGCTGTGACGCTCAAAGGCTCCTACCCTGAAAATGTTGTTGGTCGCTAAGGTGCTCCGGGACTTTAATAAATCTCTTCTGCTGCAGCCCCGACACGGCCACCCTCCAAAGTGGTCCGTGGGACAGTAAGAGAAACAAATGTACAAAGGGCCGAATTGGAAATTCGCACGACTGTACATATTTGTCACTGACGGGGAGTGTGGACTCCCTGCTGAAACCTCTGGCTGCAACATTAGATTGTTATCTGCAGAGCATTTGCAAGGTGGGCTTGTGCAGCAAGGGGAATCCTTTTCCATGGCCAGTGCAACCAGTTATGAGTGTTACGTTTACGTAATGGCTGTCTCTCCCCCCCCCCCCCCAATTAATTCCAACAGGAAAAGATTGAAAACTGCCCTACTGGAAATAAGAAGAAAGGTACGGTACCCCCTTGAGTAACTAATTGATAGATTTTCCTGCGTTAAAGTTTGGTATGACTCTGTCTACCTGTTTTCCACCAGTGGTGAAGCACGTGGAGACCCAGAGCGAGAGAGAGTGGCCCATAACAGACCTTGACAAAGGTGGGTATGGATCAGTTTCTTTCCCCTCTGACAGACTTGTGCCTGGAACCCCTGTTCATTGCATGGCCGTCCTGCCCCGCCACGGGACACGGGAGTGTCAGCTGACCCAGGAGTCTCTCAGTGGTCAGCAGTAAACAGCATGAGAAAAGTATGGTTTAGATCCTCTGTAAAGTTTCCAAGGAGCTGCGGTGGCTCAAGTGGTTAAGACGCTGAACTGCAGGCTGTGGAAGGTCGGTAGTTCGGCAGTTCAAGACCTGAGTTGCCGCATGATGGAGTGAGCTCCTGTCTCTAGTTCCAGCTCCTGCCAACCTAGCAGTTCGAAAGCAAGAAATTGCAAGTAGATAAATAGGTACCACTTCGGTGGGAAGGTAACAGCGTTCCGTGCACCTTGGTGTTTAGTCATGCCGGCCACATGACCACGGAAACATCTTCGGACAGCGCTGGCTCTTCGGCTTGGAAACGAAGATGAGCGCCGCAACCGTAGAGTCGGACTCGACTGGCTTTCGAGCAAGGCAACCTTTACCTTTACCTTTTTAAAGTTTCCACGGACCATATGGATTTCAGTGAACACCATGTGACTTCTCCCCTCCCCTCTGCAGTGCAAAACCTCACCAGAGGTGCTGCTCCTGGAGACATGGGGTCCCCTAGGGACAACATGGATAAACGTATGGACCAGAGGCCCACCAGGGGCTATTAGCCACAAGGTATAGGTAGGAAATCTCAGTCTGGGGCAAGTGATGCTCTGTCTTCTTGGTGCTTGGGGGGTGGGGGGCAGCAGTGGGAAGGCTTCTAGTGTCCTGGCCCCACTGCTGGACCTCCTGATGGCCCCTGGTATTTTTGGCTACTGTGTGACAGAGTGTTGGACTGGATGGGCCATTGGCCTGATCCAACATGTTCTTATATGGAGCAGAGGTCCATCCGTGGCTATGAGCCACAAGGTATAGATAGGAACTCTCGGTCTGGGGCAAGTGATGCTCTGTCTTCTTGGTGCTTGGGGGGTGGGGGGCAGCAGTGGGAGGGCTTCTAGTGTCCTGGCCCCACTGCTGGACCTCCTGATGGCACCTGGTATGTCTGGCTACTGTGTGACAGAGTGTTGGACTGGATGGGCCATTGGCCTGATCCAACATTGGCTTCTCTTATGTTCTTATATGGAGCAGAGGTCCATCCGTGGCTATGAGCCACAAGGTATAGATAGGAACTCTCGGTCTGGGGCAAGGGATGCTCTGTATTCTTGGTGCTTGGGGGGTGGGGGGCAGCAGTGGGAGGGCTTCTAGTGTCCTGGCCCCACTGCTTGACCTCCTGATGGCACCTGGTATTTCTGGCCACTGTATGGCAGAGTGCTGGAGTGGATGAGCCATTGGCCTGATCCAACATTGGCACCTGAGCTGCTGAACTACCGACCTTCCACAGCCCGCAGTTCAGCGTCTTAACCACTTGGGCCACCGCAGCTCCTCTAATGTGTGCTAGCTCACAGTTTTTTAACCTGCAGCTCACACATTTTTGTCTTCGCTCCGGAAGGGATGGCTCCAGAGCAAACTAATGTATGCAGCGGCCAAATCGCCCGCTCACCACTTTAATGCCAGTAGCTCACAAGGTAGTATTTTTGCTCACAAGACTCCACGGCTTAGAGGGAGCCTTGGCTGGGAGCTGCAAGGGTTGCTCACACTGGGGGGGGGGGGAAGGAGGCAGTTGTGGGCACAGGATGGTGACGCAGGAATTATTCTGTATGGTTTGGAACAGAGATGCTGAGATTGGCTGAGAGGTACTTTTGGAAACTGATTATCGCCCCTAACTGTATTGGCCCCCCCTATTTTGAAGATGGAGGCTTTGGGACTCCTGCTCGGGCTGGGAGACACACCCCGTTGCCTTTGAAATGGGTCAAACCTTTAGGCCTCTGGAGTTACAGAACGTGACTTGTCTCTTCCAGACAAAGCCACAAACAGTACTAGCTCATCTGCCCAACATCCCCATATTAATCGTTTGGCATTGATAGTCTGAGAAGAGAAAAGAAAACTAATATTTTCTTCAGCATAATAGCTGCTTTCCTGCCTGGTCACCTGAAAGCAGTTGCTGCCCACGGGGGGGGAACCAAGCACACCACCGGCTGTTTGTAAGTCTTGCTCCGCAGAGCCCCAAACGATGAAGTGCAGAGAAGGGTAGACACAAGCAGAGCCATTTCTTTCATTTGGCCCCAGTTTTTGAGTCTGCGGCTTAAATAACGAGCAGAAGGAAGAAGGCAAATGATGCAATTTAGACTGACGTGGTTGGGCCGCTTGCAATTGTTTATCGTGCCAATCGGCCGAATTCTCCAAAGAGGCTCAAAGCTCCGGAGAGTCATTAGTCACCTCAAGAAGAAGAAGAGCCCATGGGGATGATGCTCGTATGTGAATGCTTTGCCCGAAGCTGGAACATGTGTTGAATATTTATGAGGGATGTGCTTCTTGCGCAAACTAAGTTTGGAGATTTTTTAATTCCTGTTTGGGGGTTGGGGTTTCTCTCAGTCCTCTGTGAAATGTTGTCAGTATACACAAGTTTTGATACATGTTGATAGTTCTGTTCTGACACCTGCTTTTTTGTATTTATTTATTTATCCATCCTTTGATTTATATCCTGCCCTACCCCGAAGGCTCAGGACGGCTAACAAGGGCACAATGTGCCAAGATTATAACAGTAAAAACACGTAGTATAAAACAGTAAAATACAATATCAGATAACAATACAAATTTAAACAAAAAATGGGTAGATCTTAAAGCCAACGGTAGCTTTCCCGAAATCTATCATCCACTTCGTGCTAGGGGCGCCAGGCCCCCCCCCCAGTGGGATCCAGACAATCATGGTAATAGTAAGACGGTGCATAGATGGCAAAGGTGGAATAATAGTGGCGGCGGCTCCTACTCAAAGGCCTGGCGGAAGAGCTCCGTCTTGCAGGCCCTGCGGAACTGAGAAAGGTCCCGCAGGGCCTGGATCTCCTCCGGGAGCTCCTTCCACCAGGTAGGAGCTGCCACCGAAAATGCCCTGGCTCTGGTCACTGCAAATTTAACGTCTCTCGGGCCTGGAATTTCCAGGAGATGACGACTCCCCGACCATAGTGCCCTTGGGGGAACATATGGAGAAAGGCGGTCCCTCAGGTAGGGGGAGCATCTCATGCACGTGTGTATATAAATGCACACATGTGTGCAGAAGTCCATCTGCAGGTGTAGACCCATGTGCGAGGGGGTGTAACACCACTCTTATCCCGAGAATGGGTTGGAGCCAAATGTTCTTCTCTGTCAGCGGGAGGGGAGGGGGTGCTTTTTGCCAGTTCTCTCCCAATTGCAGACACTCAATCCTCTCCCTCCTGCTTTTCCTGAGGGGTCTCTATCTCCCAGGAGCAGCATTTCGGGAGTGGGGAGCGGAGGAGGGGAGGGTGGGTGGTGGGCAGAAAATGTCCCTCCTGCTTTCTGGAGTGCCTTCCATCAGTGGAAAGGGGCAGCCTTTGGATCGCAATCCATCTGTGGTTTTGTCAACCCTGACTGGTCCCTGGAAGGCCAGATAATGAAACTGAGGCTCAAATACTTTGGCCACCCAATGAGAAGGGAGCACTCCCTGGAGAAGACCCTGATGCTGGGAAAGATTGAAGGTCAAAGAAGACGGGGACGGCAAAGGATGAGATGGTCAGACAGTGTCATCGATGCAACGAACATGAAATTGAGCCAACTTCAGAGGACGGCAGAAGACAGGAAGGCCTGGCGAGATCTGGTCCATGGGGTCGCGGAGAGTCGGACTTGACTGTGCGACTGAACAACAACAAAAACTGGGGGTGTCTTGAACTCATGGAGGAGAGGAGAACACTGTAAGCAGTTTTGGGCAGAAAGGTGGGGCATACATGAAGTAGACAGGCTGTGTGAGCGCGTGGCCCGTGTGTATCTGGGCTTTTGGGTACCCTTCCAGCTCTGCGTTTGAGGGAGAGGAATAGAAATTCTATCCGCTAACATACACCCTCCTTCCGACTCATGGTGGCACAGGACTCTGTGGGTACCAGATTCCAGCTTTCTAGCTATTTCTTAAACACTCCTGTTTTTGTTTCTGGCAGAAAAAATCAAACTGCTGCTGGAGGAGCTTTGGCTGTGTATCGACAGTTCCACGGGGAAAGGCCCCATCAGCAGAAGGGAGGGCTCTTTAGGTGAGCTCAAGTATATTGCAGCCCAGAGTTCCCTGGGCAGCAGATCCTTCCTTGCCTGCTGCTCGTTCTCCTCCGAGAAAACTAAAGCGGCGCTAAACATTTTCTTTCCCTTCTCTAACAGCCGGTGTTCACAATCATCCAGGACCCCGTGGGAAAACAAGTAAGTACCTTGAGAGTGATGCATTTCAGTAGAGTTTCCATATGGATATAGTTCAAATGCAAGAGGCCAAATACATTCGTATCCACTAGCTGTGGGGGAGCGTCATGGGACTGATAAGGAAGTCTCGTCTTCCAGCCTGACTCTCTCACAAAATGAAGAAAGGGCTTTTTCAGTTGCTTTCCCCGTGCTCGCCACTAGAGTTCAGAAGGGTGCTGCTGCTTTGATGGGATTTCTGGCGCAATCCTGTGAAATCAGTGAGCTTAGGCTGGGGCAGCGCTACCGTTAAACTCTCCTGTCCTTTTGAGGGGTAGTTCCCAGTTTCTTCCAAGCATAAAAGGAAGTGGGGCAGTTGAGCGTGTGCCCCTTGGCTGTCGCATATCTCCGTAAAGGGTCCCTTGTTCCTTGTTTGCATGGGCCAAGGGAGATCTTTGCATAAGGTGCAGGCAAACCATGCTGATGTGTAAAAAGAACGAATTGCTTTTACCAAACAGGTAAAAGTTACTTGGTACAAAATGAGGAGGATACTGAACAAGTCAGTGTTTATGCATGGACTAAATTCATCCTCTTGCCCTAAATGTGAACTTTCCCCCTGTTGAAAAGACCAGAAGTGTGCATCAGAACTTGGCTACAGCCGTTCTTACAGCTCATGCCTCTTAGCAGGCAAAGAAAACCCTTCTCTTTGTAGAGCCAGTTTGGTGTAGTGGTTAAGTGCGTGGACTCTAATCTGGGAGAACCAGGTTTGATTCCCAACTCCTCCACTTGCAGCTGCTGGATGACCTTGGGCAAGCCATAGTTCTGATAAGAGCTGTTCTTGAAAAAGAGCAGTTTCTGTCAAGAGCTCTCTCAGCCCCACCTACCTCACAGGGTGTCTGTTGTGGGGAAGGGAAGGGAAAGGAGTTTGTAAGCCGCTCTGAGACTCCAAGTGAAGGGCGGGGTATAAATCCAATCTCTTCTTCTCTTCTTCTTCTTCTATCTCATAGTCTCCAGCTTTCCTCTGTCTCTCCATCCTCCTTAAATTATTGTCTGAAGGAAGGGTTCTCCCTTCCCCATCTTAAAACTCCTGTCCTATCCCTGGTGGGATTTTTCTGGGCTATTCTGCTTGCCCCTACAATCCATTGAGAACCACAATCCAATTGGCTGTTGCTTGCAGTGTGATCTGTGAACTGACTGATGCATTTCCTGCCAGAGCAGCTCAGCATCCCATTGCTGTCTAACCTGGGGGAACTAGCTGTGCAGGGGAGGCCGTTTCAGGTTAACTTTGGAGCATATCAGCACTATGGATTTAAGCATTTTTCCCTGTAGTGCTGTGGGTTTCAGTACCACGACTAGGGTTGCCAGACCTCCCGGTTTGCCAGGGGTCCTCCGTTTTTTTGTTTTTTTTGGGGGGGGGGTTTCTATATTTGTATATGAGGTATGAATGGGCCCTTGTTTGTTATTTTAATTTGTGTTGAATAAATACATGTATAGTTTTGTATGTTTCATAATTAGATTTTTAGAGTTGGCCCTCTTCTATTCTTGACTAACCTTTTAAGGTTCTGAATTCTAGGTTTTAGGTTCAGTTTTTTCCCCTTTTCTCTTTTTTGTCCTTTCATTGGTACAATGGGACATAAGTATATATGTTCGTAGAACAAATTTAGAGTCCAGCGGCACCTTTAAGACCAACAAAGGTTTATTCAAGGTGTGAGCTTCCGTGTGCAAGGCACACTTTTTCAAATACATTGGAATGGTAGGTAAGGTTCTAAACTTATAGACAGGGACTTAACAGAAAATTAACATGTCACATGATGTTTAAGATATGCAAAGCCAGAAGTAAATAACGAGCTAAGGTTATAAGGTCAACAGTTGTAAAGCAACAAATAGGTCAAAATAGCAGATAAATGTCTAAAGGTGTCTTTTCTAATTCTGCATATCTGCATACCACTCCCCCTCAGAATCCCCCAGCTACCCACAGGCTCAGAAAGGATGGGGGGACCCCCTAGACTAGAGCAAGCGTTTTGGTCAGGAGTAACAATCCAGTTTGGCAAGCCTGGGCTTTTTGTTACCCTCAGTTTTCAGGTGGGAGAAAAACTCAGAATTAAACTAAACTGTAGGTAATCTTTCTGTCCCATAGAAGCGGTGCAGAACCCTCCAAAACCCAAGAGAGCTCGAGGAAAGTGGCCTTCTCGTTGTTCTTCACCAGAAACCTGTACAACGCAAACTTCTTTGACGTCCTTGCAGATAAAGTTGGACAGCAGGCCTGCCGGGCATGTTGGCCAGATGGGAAATGAGGCCATGGAAACGTCCGAGGCCCGCACCAACGATGGCGCGGCTTCCCGAGGCCAGTCTCCAGGTCTCGACATACGGACAGAGCCATCAGCAAGCAGCCTCAGTCTTCTCAGCAAGGAGCCAGAAGAAGCTGGTGAAGATCTGGCAGAGATTTTGAAGTGGGTTAGGCCCCTTCCTCGCCTCCTGTCTCCCATACAGTTTTCACCTGCCACTATCCCAGTAAGTTCCAACAAAGCCGCGACGTAATGTTGTGAGGGAGGTGGTTCTTATAAACTGCAGCAAGCCGGCTGCGACTGGGAGACGGCAGAGGTGTTCCTGCATCTAGTGAGTTTCTAAGCAAAACTGTTTAAGTACTCGAATTAAGTGTAGGATCCATTGGAGACACCCGTAAATGGTGGTGACTCGCAGTGCAGTTCGAAACAGAGTTACACCCCTCTAAGTACATTGACTTTAATAGAGTGCAACACTGGGCACTTAAGCCATCAGGCAGACCCTTCTGCGAGTGCCGGCACTGTCTAAACGTCTCGTTCTTGGTGGTGGAGCCCTCGTCATGGGCCTTGTCTCTGGAAAGTTTCGGCAGGCCAGCTTGGTTTGGTCTTTTCCAAGCAGAGAAAGTTATGCAGCCCTGCAGGTCCAGGCAGAATCCAAAACCAGGGTCAGAATGTTGTTTCTGACACTTTGTGTCAGGACCAACCAAGCTGACATTAGAAAAGAGCAAGAGTCCCGTTGCACCTTGAAGATTAACAAAAGTTGTGGCAGGGGATGAGCTTCCGTGAGTCACTGCTCACTTCTTCAGATAAGAAGTTGACATGTAACACTGCGTGGGCATTCTGCAGGGGGGGGAAATCTCCTTTACGCCATTCTAACCTTTCTGAATTTTGCAACATCTAGCCTGACCTAGTAGCTCAGGTCTTGTGCAATGCTCTGTGCCTTTTGGTTGGTCCTAGTAGAAGGTGTTCCATTGCTTGGACTTTGTGCTTGCTTTGGGAACCAAGACCATCCTGAACCAGCACGCACTTGAGGAAAAGTGAATTGTATTCCAAACTTCTGGTGTTTTATTGGCCTGTATCTTACCACTTCACTCAGCCCAGTTCGAAGCCTTCCTCTGGTGACTCTTCCAGTCCCCTCTTACTGGAGGGGGACCTTAGGCTGGGTCACGCATTCAGCCCTGGCCGAGCAGAGTTGTAGCCTGCAGTCCGTCGGAACCTGCAGGTAGTACGGATTTGGGAATCATGGGATGCGGCCTTTACTTCTGATTGCCTTGTATTGATTGGATAACATGGGTTTTGATTGCTAGCCGCGTTGGAGCCACTTCTACAGTATTTCTACGGAATGTGTTGGGGTATAAGTCAGAAAGAGCTGCGGTGGCTCAAGTGGTTAAGACGCTGAACTGCAGGCTGTGGAAGGTCAGTAGTTCAGCGGTTCAAGACCCGGGTGCCGCAAGACAGGGTGAGCTCCTGTCTCTAGTTCCAGCTCCTGCCAACCTAGCAGTTCGAAAGCAAGAAATTGCAAGTAGATAAATAGGGACCACTTCGGTGGGAAGGTAACAGCGTTCCGTGCACCTCGGTGTTTAGTCATGCCGGCCGCATGACCACGGAAACGTCTTCGGACAGCGCTGGCTCTTCGGCTTGGAAACGGAGATGAGCACCGCAACCCTAGAGTCGGATTCGACTGGCTTTTGAGCAAGGGAACCTTTACCTTTACCTATAAGTCAGAAGCAGTCACTGTGGCGGTGGAGAGAGCAGCAGCTTATAGGTCAAAGTTTGTTTCTGCTTCCCACAATTCCTGAGGTCTCTGTCTTGTGGGGCATGTTGCCCTGAGAAAAGGTATGAAAAAAGGAAGACAAACGTCTAAAAACATAGACAAGCAGGTACAAAAGTACCAGAGATCTCAAAAATGAGAAATGGGGTTATTGCCAAAATCCGAAACAAGCGGCACCTTAACCCACGCAACACTGAAACATGTACGCATTGAAGGTTTATAACTCCAATGAGAATTAGACCTGAGTTGTGGTTTCAGTGCGTATTCACTTACGGATTTCTTTTTCAGTAACCATGACTAGTAGTTGGTAATACAGTCATTACAGTAATTTTGTCTATATACTGTGTAAATGTATATCACCTTACCAACTATTCTCTTTTATCTCTTTAAGGGCATGTTATTTGGAGAACTAACAGATTCCAGTGATGAAGAAATGGACCAGGAGGCTCAAAAAGTTGAAGACATTTTAGAAAACCATGATCAGAGTGCACCAGATGCTTACACGGCGTCCAGAAAGAACCCAGCAGAACCACTGAGCGAATATGACCCTGCTGTTGTAAATAATGAACGCAGTGATCCTTGTGAGTTACCTGGAAGACCAGCAGTCTTAGAGCATAACAAGTCAGTGCTACGTTCTGACCCTCTGGCAAAATCAGGACTGCTTAGTAGGACAGGTGCCAAATTTAAGGGTGGAGAGAAGCATCTAGAAGGAAACTGTGAGTTTATGGAAAGGAACCCAGAAATAGCATTTCACAGCACAGAAAACGTTGCCAAAAGTACGGCCGCTGTGACAAAAACAGAAAACAAGACTTCTGCGTGTGACTTGATGTCTGTTGAGTGCCTTCAGGAACAAGAGAAAATAGTTGAACCAAGACCTTTGCAGGAAGTGGCTACAAGTCGCTTTGAACGAGCGCTAAATGAGTCTAGTGACGTAATAAAAGAAGAGAAGAAGGGAGACCTCACGGGAACAGTAGAAGCATCCGTGTCTCCTCTTATAGAAGGCGATCAGCCTGCAACTCAAAACGGTAGCAACCCACAGGAAACTGAAGAGCCTGCCTTAGCTACTGAAAACGCCCTGGTAGCTCCTGACAGAGATGGCCCCAGTAATGTGTTCAGAGTGGCAGTGACGAAAGAGGGCTCCGAGGACATCCAAGTGGAATCTGATTTGGGAAGAGCAGGACCTCTTTCCGAACATACAGCCTCTGAGCAAAACAGCGCAGAAGAGCCGTGTGCGTGGCGTAATGGTGAACCAGAGTCCACAGACAGAGGAACAAATCTTGGCAGTTTTAGATGTCATTCTGAAACAGATGGTCACATCGATCGGGTCCAGCACGAGCATGCTGATGCTGCGCTCATGCCGGCCGTGGGAAAAGATGTTTGTGCCTCTGGCGTATCCATCAAGAGGCACTGGGCAGAAGAAAATGGCAGCAACATAGATGGATGTTGCAAAGGTAGCGAGCATGGCACAAATGAAAAGGCTGAACTGAGCAGTGCTGATGCTTTGAGACCAAAGCGTAATAATACACAGGCAGCCAATGGATGGGAGAATTCACTGTGTGGCTCCAGTGAAATGGTTCAGACCAGGAATGAATGCAGCACTGCACCTTCTGCTTCTAAAAACGAAGAGGGCGATCAGCTAAAAACGGAAGTTGAAAGTATTGTAAGCAAAGATGGAATGGCCGGACGCATCTTAGAGGAAGCGCCATCACTGGTCCTAACAAAAGGTTGCCTCCATCTGGAAGACCACCTTGACAGAAAAGATTCTAGTCGATCGTTACAAGAGGAGTCAGGCAATATGACTGTTCCTGTGTTACCAACCCAAGTGTCTGTCGCCAAAGATGGTTTGTCGCAACCTGAGGAACCTGTGCGAACGAACCAGGCAGCCCCTGAATTGGAGTACGTCACGAGAAATGCGCCAGAACTGGAGCCGTTTGACAATCCATATGATAAGTTGGAGTCTATGCCTGTAAAACATAACATTTCAAATAGCATTCAGTCATTTGGGGTTACAACGAAGGATAAATGTTTGACATCAGAAAGACTTGGGGAGGGTGGTGGTGAACCTTTGGAAATCGCCACGGTGGGAACTACAGGGCTGTGTACAGCAGTGGAATGTGAAAAGGGAACCTCTTCAGGGATTGTGCTTGAGCGACCTGTGCAGTCCTGTTTGATAACTGGAAGTTCACCAACTGCTGCACCATCTCAAGAGATGACGATACCGAATGACAAGTGCATCTCACCTAAGCCAAGGAAGAGCTCTGCGGAAGACACGGAGATGATTGAGTGCTGTGTAACAAATGAGGCTATACTGGAAGTGGATCCTGATGGAGGTTCAGCCCAGTTGATGCAAGACGCGTCACAGGCAGAAAATGCAGCTCCCCAAGCAGTCAGCCCCGTCGTGCTTGCCGTTAGTTTAGAGCCTTCTACAGCATTGTCTTTTGGCGGAAAGGGCCCAGGTCGTGATGTGACTGCAAATGGACAAACTTCTGACCCTTCATTTATGGCTCCTTCGACCAGAGCTGATCACACCGATCACTGTAATGACAGAGAACGCTTAATGGGTAAAGAAGCGGATGGGGAACATTCCGCAGAAAGCCGTCACAATGATCCAGGTGAGGTAGAAGTCAAAAGAGCTGGGGAACGGTCAGCCAGCTGTGAAACCCGGGCACTGGTTGACGTCAAAGGATGTTGTGAGGAAATAAATAGTAGAGAACTTCTTGAAGCACCCTCTCCAAACAGTGCTAGCGCAGTGCACACTCCTTCAGTCAACTCAGACCTTGTAAGCAATGACAGGGGGCTTATTACTACTTCCAGTGAGGTACTAGGGAGTCCCTCGGAAAACTGTACTTTAGGACAGCCTCTTAATGAAGCCGTGTCTGAAGAAACTGATAAAACATTGAGCAGGGAGGCGAGTTCCAGAGAGGCTGACGGGGCTAAGACCCCAGACGATGCTGTCACGGTGCTGGACGTCTCTGCCTCCAGTTCGTCAGAAGAAGACTATCCTCTCAGAAAAGTGAATCCCACGAAGAAGCATTCAAGGCTCCTGGCATCCAACGAGGAAGTGGGTACTGTCCAGAATGACCAGGCAGATGTACCAGACAACGTGATCGTTTCTTCCGGCGTGCACGAGCTGTTGCGTCTTGCAGAGGATGCCTCTCCGAAGGATGAGCAGGCACACAGCGGTGACTCCTGGGCTGAAGAGGCCCCCGCAGAGATCGCGGAGCACTCATATGCAGCACCGTGGAGCCGTGAAAAGGGCTCCTCGGCACTGGAAGCCTCTGTACCGGACGAGAAGGAAGCGGGTAGAAGTGTTGCTCTGACAAACAGGGCAGAGGCGGATCACAGGCAACCTGCCTCCGGGAAATTGTCTGCCAGTGATCTGGAGGCGAACGGTGGCATACTTTCGTCTGAGACGGAGCCCAGCAATACCAGTACGGAGCCCTCCGCGGCAGGCTCAACTTTGAGCGCCAAGCAAGAGAGGGCCTCTGCTGCTTCGGGGCGGAGCTCAAAGACAGCACAACACCATTTAACATCCCACCATCTTGATGGCGGCACCGGCACGCCCCTTAAGAAAGAATACCGCACTAAAAAGGATGCGGAAGCTCTTGCTGCTGTGACCAGCGAGGATTCCGTACCAGTGGATTCAGAAAATCCTGGCACTGAAAAGCAGGAAGTCACTGAAAAGCAGGAAGTCACTGAAAAGCAGGAAGTCACTGAAAAGCAGGAAGTCACTGAAAATCAGGAAGTCACTGAAAAGCAGGAAGTCACTGAAAAGCAGGTAGTCACTGAAAAGCAGGAAGTCACATCTCAAAACTCAGAGTTGCTCGTCGAACCTCCCGAACAAGATGGAGCCGAGCAAGTACACAAACCGGCAGAGTTCATGAACGTTTCGGCAAAGGCGGGAGCGGGAGGTGGCTGTGTCAAGCTCCTCCCGAGAATACCCAGCCGCGCAGGGAGGAGGAGAAGTCGGCAGGACTCGCTGGCTGAGACTGTTGTAGCCAACGCAGACACCTCCACACCCGTGAAGCACTTTCCAAAGACCCTCAGGAAAATTAGGCAAGAGATGGGGGCCCCCTTGCCCCCCTTGCTCCCGCCTTTGATAGCTACACCTCCAAGAAGTGCTCAGCCCGTTTCCCCGATAACGTCCTCCTCGAGCCAGATTTCTTTGCCGTCCCCTCTGAATGAACCAATCTCTCCTCTGTGTGAAACTCCCCTCCCTCCTCTGATGTCGCCCCTGTCGGATAAACTGAAACAAAAGCGGCCTGCTGCTCTGCACGCCACTCCGTCGCCCTCTGAGGTGTTGGTTGGTGAGAGGACTTTGTCTTCCCCTCTTCAGTTCTGTGCCGCCACTCCGAAACACGCCCTTCCGGTCCCGGGCCGGTTTCCCCCTTCCGCAGCCGGCAGTGCCGCTCAAGCCGTGCCCCAGGGAAACTCGGTGAAGATTTTGGACAGTATGTATCCCAAGCTGTCTGCCCGAGCCCTAACGCTCAACATCCTCAAAGGTAACATTCAGCTCAGTCGGCCGTCTGCCTTAGAGGGCAAAAATGTCCCGCTGCCCATCCACCAGATCAGCGGCTTTAAGGAAATTGCTTCTTCCTCCACTGCTTTTGTTAAAACCGGGACCACTTCATTTTCAGAGCCGCTGTCCTCCAGCGTGGGCAAGGCTGGGAAAAGGATGCCGGCGTCCTCAGCTATGCCCAAAAGTGCCAAAAGGCTACGGCTAGATAGCGAGTTGTCGAAACCAGACCCCGGCGAGGAAGAGCTTTCCGTTGGAGATGCCGATCCCGGCGCCCAGGGCCCTGCGGGTGAAACGGTCTGTCTTAGCAATGGGGATGCCATTCTGCCAGTGGGCGATTCCAGCTGGATTTCGCCAGCGGAAGAAATGGATCCCGATGACAGAGCTGTGACGGTCGCACTGGAGAACATGTCCGAGTCCTGTTTCGACCTATTCCCTGTTATATATAGCCGTGTCCATGTGGGCGGTACATTAAGCATCCCAATAATGACAGATGAAGAGAAAGAAGTTGTGTATGAATTTGGCATTGCAAAGAAGGTCGGTGACATGGTGTCGTTCCCTCCCCCCCCCCCCCCCCCCTCAGCCCGTTCTGTGACCAGTGTAGAAAGCAATAATGCAAAGTATAGAGCTTTCTGGACTCATTGTTGGGACCATAGCAGTGCCAGGGGAGGCGTATTTATTATTTATTTAAATTTATAACCCGCCCTCCCCGCGAGCGGACTCAGGGCGGTGTACAGATGGGGCCAATGCCCAATACATAAAACATTAAAACTGCATTTTAAAAACATTCAATACAACATAAGTGCTCTCCCTAATATCTAACAAGGGGACAGATGACGTCATCAGGATGGTATCAGAGCCCTTCTGCCTACAAAGCTAGAAAGCAGCAGCCTTTGACATGCTTAAATTGTAAAAGAGCTAACTATCTGGAGGTTTATCGTTCTTGCCTGATCTGAATGACGCATTTGGGTTTGCATGGCTTCCCCCCGTCCCCCTGCCCTTATTTATTCTTTCAGTCCCAGACATCACTGTGGTGTTTAACCTAAAGGGCCTCCTGTTTCTTGAATTCAGGCTCACCTTTAAACATGCCGTGCTTTCTGCTCCCCTTCTCAATCCCAGCAACGGATCGTCTGTTCCACAGGTCAGTGGTTACAGGGATCTTCGTTCACACTTTACATGAATTCACTTGCGTGGGAGAATCCGTGCATTGAGGCACTAATCCCCACACTGGCATTAGAAGGGGGGCAGAACGGAATGCCGTATACCTTCACGAAGGCAAAGCGGCAGCTCTTCTTGAGAGGATGATTCACTTGCAAGGGGTACAGTCAGTTGCACAAATCCAATTATGTCAGGAAGAACTGACGCAGGCAGGGGGGATTCAGTCTGCCTAGGTGTTGGTTGCTGCAGAATGTAGCCGTCACCTGCTCAAGGGTCTTCCCTACAATTGTCTCTAGGTCTCCCACAAACCTTCATGGGAGGGAGAACTGCTCTAAGCCCGTGTTGGAGCCTGCAAATTTCTTTTGTTAGCATCTTGCATTCATGAGATGGTACCTTCCACCAGGGGAAGGCAAAGTGGATGGAAGTTTTGATTTGCAGAAGCTTCTGAAAATAGGTTAGGCCAGAGCTATTTTGGGGCAGAAACGCACAGGAGCGGGAGTTCCGGCTGGCTCCTGAGTTGGCCACGCCCGGCAGGAACTCATTAGCATAATAGGCCACACCCAACAGCAGACACTCATTAGGATTGGCTACATTAGGGGTGTGTGGCCTAACATGCAAAGGAGTTCCTGCTACAAAAAAGGCCCTGGATTTTGACAACAAAGTAAACAGAATAAGAAGCAAAAGGTGGGTGTGGTTGGATGACTGCACTTCTGGCAACATGTGGGGTGTGGCCTAATAGGCTAATGAGCTGTGGTGTCATGGGTGTGGCCTAATAGGCTAATGTGTTTCTGCTGTTGGGTGTGGCCTGTTATGCTAATGAGTTCCTGCTGGGCTTTTTCTACAGAGAAAGCCCTGGGTTAGGCCATGATCAAGGAACACTGAACCCTTCTTAAATCAGGTGTTTGGAGATTAGTGGAGATTCATCCCCTATGCGTGTTCTGAAAGTTTGTTTTCATTAGGCTAGTAGTCACGTGTTTCTGTTTCGTGTGCAGGGCCGGCTCCAGCTTATTTTGCACCCTAGGCGAGGATCCCTTCTGCCCCCCCCCCCCCCCCGTGCACCCACCAATTTTCAAAAATAAATGCATTTTAGGAAGAATGAAAAACACAAATAATCAAGAAACTCCCAGAGGATTGGGCCGGGTGCAGTTTGGTGCCCCTAAGGGCCGTCCCACTCTAGGCGATCGCCTAGTGAGTGAGCCGGCCCTGTTCATGTGGATCGCTTTTATTTATGTGTTCAAACTGTTGTAAACCACTTTGAACAACAGTTGGAAGGGGCAGAAAATATTAATGACAGGCCGGGGGCACTTGCTAGGTCGATGGAGGAGGGGAATCTCATCTGCCCTCCTGGCCCCTTTCTTGGCCTTTGAACCCTCCCGCTGGCCAGTCCTCCAGTCAGCTGGGCACCAGTGTTATGTGATTTCATCAGCATTTTTCATTGGAGGTTTTTTGGGGGGCTAAAGAACACCTTTTTTAAAAACCTCCCCCCCCCAGATTTTTTTCTATATCCAGGCGTTCTGGGATTGCAGAAAAACCCACCTTCTCTATACATGGCCCTGTTGCATGGATATTTTCATCCGCATTCTAGTGCCGTGTTCTGAATGAAATATATTGATAAATCCCGGGTTTATTTAGATGTCTGCAATCTCTTGGGAAAGATTGCAGCAAACTGTGAGCCAGTGGGGCCATAGCTGTGTGGGCCAGGCAGGAGCTCGCCTCTTTATGGAGCTGTGAATTCCCTTCCCGCAGGAGTAAGGTCTCCTAACTGTGTAACTTTTCGTGGCTCATAAAATCGTTTTTGTTCACTGAAGATGCCTGGCTCTTGACGCTGCTATCAGCCACGGTGTTTTCATTTGCCCCTGCTGTTTTATGTAATCACCGATCGTCAACTTTAAGCTTTGCAATGTATCTTACCTGTATGCTGCTTTTCACTTGGGCTGTGCTTTATAATGCCGTCAGTCTGCTTGCTTGCACTGATCTGTCCTTCTGTAATTTAATAATTGTCTCTTTAAAAAAATTGCTTGCCCTTAAAAATCATCGTAAGGTCTTTTCGTGGGTAATGTCTTAAGTAGCAAGGGCTAAAAACATAATTCTACCGGTTACAGAGCTTAGCTGAGCCAGTCTTGCACGCTATCCTGAAGAAGCTGAAGCATCAAAAGGCATCCTTGGAACCCAGTTACATTCAGTCTCTGTGCAGGGTGTACGTTGGGATATGTCGGCAACTGAGGGACCTGGAAAGAGCACGCCTGTTTTGCTACAGTCTGCTCAAAGAAGGTATGGTGTGGCTTGGTTGTCAGAATGTTAAAACAGGCATATTCCGCATTTCATTTTCCAATTTGTGATCTGATGAGCCAGTTTGGCATAGTGGTTAAGTGCATGGACTCTGGGAGAACCGGGTTTGATTCCCCACTCCTCCACTTGTAGCTGCTGGATGACCTTGGGCAAGCCATAGATCTGACAAGAGCTGTTCTCTCAAGGGCAGTTCTCCAAAGAGCTCTCTCAGCCCCACCTACCTCACAGAGTGTCTGTTGTGGGGAGGGGAAGGGAAAGGAGTTTGTAAGCTGCCCTGAGACTCCGAGTGAAGGGTGGGGTATAAATCCAAGCTCCTCCTCCTCCTCCTCCTCCTTTTCCTTCTTCTTCTGTTCTCTCTGAGCTCTCTCAGCCCCACCTACCTCACAGAGTGTCTGTTGTGGGGAGGGGAAGGGAAAGGAGTTTGTAAGCTGCCCTGAGACTCCGAGTGAAGGGTGGGGTATAAATCCAAGCTCCTCCTCCTCCTCCTCCTCCTTTTCCTTCTTCTTCTGTTCTCTCTGAGCTCTCTCAGCCCCACCTACCTCACAGAGTGTCTGTTGTGGGGAGGGGAAGGGAAAGGAGTTTGTAAGCTGCCCTGAGACTCCGAGTGAAGGGTGGGGTATAAATCCAAGCTCCTCCTCCTCCTCCTCCTCCTTTTCCTTCTTCTTCTGTTCTCTCTGAGCTCTCTCAGCCCCACCTACCTCACAGAGTGTCTGTTGTGGGGAGGGGAAGGGAAAGGAGTTTGTAAGCTGCCCTGAGACTCCGAGTGAAGGGTGGGGTATAAATCCAAGCTCCTCCTCCTCCTCCTCCTCCTTTTCCTTCTTCTTCTGTTCTCTCTGAGCTCTCTCAGCCCCACCTACCTCACAGAGTGTCTGTTGTGGGGAGGGGAAGGGAAAGGAGTTTGTAAGCTGCTCTACGACTCCGAGTGAAGGGCGGGGTGTAAATCCAATCTCCTCCTCAGCAGATTGGATCTTGCAGATCCATTCCACTCGCACAGGCAAGTGCTTCCTCTGGTGGAATGAGTCCATGAAATCCAACCCCAGTCTGTTGCTTCGGGCAGATGTCTAGTTCGGAGAACTGCCAACCACCTGAAGAATTCACAACCCCAGTGAGGATGTTCAGCCTGGGAAATGATTGGACTCGTTATGGTGGAGCGCAAGTTCTTTACCTCCACTATGCAAACTGGGCCTCCATATGAGTGGCTTGTTGTACACAGGGGCTGGTCTATGCGATTTCCCCACCCTCTGGAGTTGGGGAGGAGTTGGTTGCCTGGGCCTCCCGATCTGCAGATGTTAAGTTCTGTGTGAAATTCCAAATAAGATGAAGAATCAGAAGGCGTCCTTAGGCCATAATCACAGTTCCTCCGTGGGGTGCTCGTTGGGATATGGTAGGAAACAGTATAAGGTTGAAGAATGTGTAGAACGACGCATCACGTATCAAACGATTAGAATGATTCCCTCTTTTCATTCTACGAAAAGGCTTTTTATGGGTTTTATTATTTTTGAGGACTAGGGAAAGACTTTATTTCCAAGTTCACATTTTTTTAGCTCATGACACATTTACCGTGCAGGCCGTATTCCCCACCCCAAGTTGGTAGGCCGAAGAATCTTTTTGTAGCCTCCTGGCTGACATGTGTTACAGGGCCTACACATTTGGCCCAAACTGGAATTTTGCATTGTGTCTACTTTTATTTAGTAAGATAATAACCAACCGGCGCTCAGCCTGTTGTTTGAGACCCAGGGGTCTTGGAACTAGAATCGGGCATTGCAGCCCACTGAGTTTTATTGCAGAAAATGCAGAGGACCCAGTGAGAGCCCTTGGCAGCCTGGTTCTTTCACTCACGTATCCCCTGGCGGGGATCTTACATATGAAGGTAAAGGCAAAGGTTTCCCTTGCTCGAAAGCCAGTCGAATCCGACTCTAGGGTTGCGGTGCTCATCTCCGTTTCCAAGCCGAAGAGCCAGCGCCGTCCGAAGACGTTTCCGTGGTCATGTGGCCGGCATGACTAAACACCAAGGCGCACGGAACACTGTTGCCTTCCCACCGAAGTGGTACCTATTTATCTACTTGCAATGTCTTGCTTTCGAACTGCTAGGTTGGCAGGAGCTGGAACTAGAGACGGGAGCTCACTCCGTCATGCGGCACACTCGGGTCTCGAACGGCTGAACTACCGACCTTCCACAGCCTGCAGTTCAGCGTCTTAACCACTTGAGCCACCGCAGCTCCTAATCTTACATATACATGTAGATAAATATCCATCTTGTAAAAGAAAAATAATAATAATCTTGGACGTCTTGCATCTCGGAATCACGCTTCTCTATTTTGATCTCTTCTCTTCCCCACCAGACTTTCCCCAACCTGCCAAGTTAATGTTGTTTATGGGAAACATGTGGAGTGAGATATTCACTTCCGAAGGTGTGATCAACAAAGCTGTCCAGTTAGTCACCAGAAAGCGTGCCAGAGGACAAGTGCTGAAATGCCTGAAGGCTGTTCTGAAGTGGGAAGAGGTAAGGGGGGCTGGGCGGGATTATTCTTTGGTTACTTTGCACGTATGCAGGACGGAGACTAATTCTCAGATAGATTCAGGTGGGGGTGGCCGTGTTGCTCTGAAGCAACAGAACGAAGTTTGAATCCAGCGGGACCTTTAAGACCGACAAAGTTTCATCCTGGGCATAAGCTTTCGTGTGCATGCACGAAATTAAACTTTGTTGGCCTTAAAGGTGCCACTGGACTCAACGTTTGTTGTAATTCTCAGATGTGTGAGAGAGGGACACTAGAGATCACGTGTTACTTTCTGCTGAGCATAAATCCTGAAATCCTTATTTCCCATGCTCCGTTTAAAAAGCGAGGCTTGCCATTTTCCAGGGCGGTAGAGCAGATGTCACTGGACAGGAAATGAACCGGAGTGAGCTGCTGCTGCTGGGTACATAGGCCCGTGGTATTTAACAGTTTTCTTAAGCCCTCCTCCCTCACTGTGAACTTGGACCGGTGTAACGCTCCTGATCCATTTCCTTTTAGTTAAAGGAACAGGTCACGAGATCACACCCGTCTTAACATAAGAACATAGGAGTCGCCAATGTTGGATCAGGCCAAAGGCCCATCCAGTCCAACACTCTGTTATCACACAGTGGCCAGAAATACCAGTGCCATCAGGAGGTCCACCAGTGGGGCCAGGACATTAGAAGCCCTCCCACTGTTGACCCCCCCCCCCAAGCACCAAGAAGACAGAGCATCACTTGCCCCAGAGCCCCTATCGATACCTTGTGGCTAATAGGGGCCACTGATGGACCTCTGCTCCATATGCTTAGCTAATTCCCTTTTGAAGCCATCCATGCTTGTAGCCGCCACCACTTCCTGTGGCAGTGAATTCCAAGTGTTAATCACTCTTTGGGTGAAGAAGTACTTCCTCTTATCCGTTCTAACCCGACCGTTAGCTCCTGAAGTGCTGAAAGTGGTGATGAAGGGCTCACGGACCCTTCCCGGTCACCTGCGGGGAGTGCGCCCTGTTTGTCTCCCTCCCTGAGGACAAGACAGACTACGCTTGTCAGAAGTGCATGTTGACAGGACGATTAGAGGAGAAGGTTCGAAGCCTGGAGGAAAGGATGGTGACTCTCCATGAGATCAGGGAAGGGGAGGAGTTCGTTAACAGAGGCCTTGGATGTCCTGCATAGGGAAGGAGAGACCGGTCAAAGCGACAACAGTGAGGTTGACTGCCCTAAGAAGACTCCTTGGAGCGAGACGGCACTCTGTGCCATTAGAACCGAGGGATCGATTCCAGGCTCTTGCGGTGGAGGAAGAGATGGGAACGCTGCCAGTGGGAGTATCACAAACACAACGAAGACGGGGAGGACAGGGAGATACGAAGAAAGAACACTGGGAGGAAAAGGAAGGGGTTGGTCATAGGTGACTCCCTGCTGAGGGGTACGGAATGTCCAGGCCTGACCCCCCCGGCCCCAGAGGTGTGTTGCTTGCCGGGGGCGAAAATTAAAGAGATTGCAGACAGGATCCAAAAGCTCATCAAACCCACAGAGCATTACCTATTTGTGAAGTTCTCTTCCCTTTATGGATTTGGGAAAGGCTCCATGTGGGGGAGGCAGGGAAGGTCTACCTTCAAGATAGACTCTTACAGGAGTGGGGATGGCTCTGTTCTAAAAGTTTAATGAGTCTTGCTCAAAAGAAGAAAGCAATTAGAAAAAGCATTTCCGTTGCATGTAGTTTAGACAGAGTTTGTTCTTTGGGTCATCGCTGGGCAATTCTGCTAGCAAAAAAATTAAGCTTTTCTTTTCTTTTTTACTTTTCTTTTTTTTTTATTTCTAAAAAAAAAGAATAGAAGAACAGAAGGGACACACAACTCAACATCCAGTAATTCATTTAGAGAAAGAAGGTATATAGTGCATAGAAACAAAAATATTACAGCCATGGCTTATCTGCACACAAGTTTCTATAAACCAGTTTGGTGTAGTGGTTAAGTGCGTGGACTCTAGTATGGGAGAACCGGGTTTGATTCCCCACTCCTCCACTTGCACCTGGCTGGATGACCTTGGGCAAGCCGTAGTTCTGATAAGAGCGTTTGTAAACCGCTCTGAGACTCCAAGTGAAGGGCGGGGGATAAATCCAATCTCCTCTTCTCCTTCTCCTTCTCCTTCTCCTTCTTCTTCTTCTTCTATAAAAGATTTCCAAAATACATACAGAGAAGCATGTCCGCTGTAGAGTGATGCATCGCCACCCCCAAAGCCAGCTCGGTTGGTTTGGCATAACCAAGGTCAACGTTCTCCAAAAGGTCTTCCACTGAATTCTTCCAACATACAAATCTGTCAGGGGTGAAGCTAACGCTGCCTGTTCCATTCCCCTAGAGTCAGCCAGTGGATGTTGGCATGATGATCTCCAGCTTGCTCATGGCAATCCAGCTGTGTCCACAAATGGAATTTCGGGCGAGTGATCAACATGGAGAAGACCTGCAGGAGAGCATGTGGGAATATGTGTTTGCAATCGATCTGCTGTGCTCCCATCAAAAGTGGGTTTGGACCCACGATCATATCATAAGGTATCATTAGCTTTCCCCCATCAGTGTGTTTTGTCTCCTAGACGACGACTTCTGGTGCTCCCGATCCCTGCAGTTCTGATGATGATACTCAAGATGTCTGTGAGCACGTCTGTTGAGTCCCGTTGCAACTCAAACCATTTCACTGGTGCAGGGCACCCTTTGTTTGTTTGATTAACAAAGCACCCTCCCCGCAAGCAGTCTCAGAGCAGTTTACACCAGTATCCTCAACAATCATTTGAATAGCAAATTAAAACAACATAAAAATCACTGATCTTAAAATCACAACTACCATGTAAAATGACCTGTTCGGGTGTCAGTCGCATCTGAATACAGCAGTGGTGCCCCGATGTCAAATTAGAACCAGGCCACTGGTTGCGGGTTGGCCGGGAGAAGGGAAGGATGCCCGCCGCCTTAACCGAAAGCTCGGTGGAAGAGCTCCGTCTTGCAGGCCCCTGTGGAACTGTAATAGATCCCGCAGGGCCCTGATCTCATACGGGAGCTCATTCTACCAGGCAGGGGCCAGGGTCAAGGCTGGACGGACATCCCTGGGGCTGGGGACCACCAGAAGATGTTGATTCATGGAGCTCACTCACTGGACCGGGGCAATCGCAGAAGGGGGGGAGGGAGGGAGGGAGGGAGGGATGAAGAGCTAGCGGCAGCTGGCTCCACCCCACTCCCCTCGCTCCCTCCCTCTGGCTCCACAGTAGATTGGGTGGCCGGGGGCGAGACGAGGAAGAGCAGATGGCTGCCAGGTCTGCTGTGCTTCCCTCCCTCTGGTTTTGGGGCTCTGAGGGCACCTGGGCCATGGCAGGTCTGCGCCCGTGGCACGGCTGGCGTAGTGCTGCTGGCTGGCCTCCGGGCCCCAGAAGCCCTTGGGCTGGGCCTGTCACTGGTACAGCTGGGAGAGCTGTCTTGCCACATTTTTATCCCGCCCTCCTCCCAAGGAGCTCAGAGTTTGCCCTTTTATCCTTGCACAACAGCCCTGTGAGTTAGAACAGACCTAAGGGTTCACGGGAGTGGCCCCGGGTCACCCTGTGGGCTTCATGCCAGGTTGGGGACTTGAATCCAGGGTTCCTGGTTCTTAATCCATTGGCTCTCAGACTGCAGCTTGGGCTGAAAAGGAGTTTCGGCTTCTTTTACAGGTAGGGATGAGACCAGAGGGAGAAGGTGGAACTGGGTGAAGTGGGAGGGGAAGGCTCTGGGGATCCCTTAAAGGGGGGGCAGACCTACGTTTGCCTCTCTCTGTGGGTTGCGTGCGGCAGCCGTGAATTACAGCCTCTTTTGCCCTCTCTGTTGGGGAGCTGCAGAGTAGCACCGAACTACTTTGCAAACTTGGCAAACAGGCGCGAAAAGCATATAGCAAGTGTAGACGTCGGTCCCATTTCAAAACAATGTAGGGACTACAGTCCCAGTTCAGCGCCCTGACCACACTAGAAGTTGGTCCCTGACGCTGTTCTGGATTGCCCAGGGACTGGCGGGGGTCCCCAGAGCCCGAGGCCCTGCCCTCCTGGCCGAGAAGCTGCCGCAAAGCCCCTTGGCTGCTACTGCTCCCAGCCCTTTCTGTGTTGGAAGAGCAGCGTGACCTCAGTCAACAGGCATCCACTCCAGATCGCAAGCACTTGGACCCGCTCCTTGCCCGTGTGCATGGCCATTGAGAGTTCGGCCAAATGTTTTCTTGACGCACCTGAAGTGGCTCACCTCAGGTTGCCCGGTGGGTTGTGCCTTTGCCTACGGGCAAACGTTGTTGTGGCGTTTGTTTGCAAGAGGAGGGTAGACAAAGAGGCTTTTGCCTGCCTCTGCGCTGGTTCCACGAGATGCACAATATGAGAACGGGATTGTTCCTGCGATGGGGGCCAAGGCCGGTTCGGGGGGAAATTGACCAGGGGCAACTCCTGAATTCTTGGAGGGCCAGTCGCCTGTCCCTGGCAGATGGGGTAACCGAAACATTCATGATCGGAAGCCTGTGTGTTCCTATGCCCTTAAATACGGATAGGTTGTTTCCCATTGTTGTGGGTGCTTTTGTAAATCAGGCATTTCTCTAACAACTGCAATGGCTGCAGGGTGTGCAGCAGGGTGGGGGTGTTTGTTTTGTGCTTGACATGACGCAATGTTCCCGCTAAGCTGTGGAGTCTCATGAGCAAAAATGCTACTTTGTGAGCTGCTGGCATTAAAGTTGTGAGCCAGACATTTGGCTGCTGCATGAATCAGTTTGCTCTGGAGCCCCATCCTCCCTGAGCTAAGACAAAAATGTGTGAGCCGGAGGCTAAAAAACTGTGAGCTAGCTCACGCTAACTCAGCCTAGAGGGAACACTGGACATGAGTGCGTTTGGTGGGAGCCTGGCAAGTCATGCAAGTCCCAAGGGAAGCCGGGGGCCCGTGCGCATGCACATAAGCCCCCCCACACACACACTTGGATTCATTGCCCATTTCCTTCTGCAGTAAGGAGCTCTGGCCTATCATGGATAAGTGGATAAAGAGCAGGCAGGGCGGTGGAAACGCTTCCTCCCCTTCTGATGTAATCGTAGCAACGGTGCTCCGGCTGATTGGTGAGTATGTGGCGCTGAAGACCCTTCTCCGCAGGTACCGGGCGGCTGAGGATCCTGCCTCGGTTTCCCTATGAGGAAGATGATGGTTCTCCCTTGGCTGTTGCCGTGTAGCCGTGTCTTTGTGATCCACACGCTTCATCTGTTTGCACAAACAGCAAGAGCGGGGGGGGGGGGGACCTTCAAGACAAGCCAACAGCAGCACAAACCGAACGAATAAAAGCACACGACTGACTGCTCCTTCGGGCACGTAACAGAAGCCCACCGAGGGCAGGGAAAGGCGAGACTGGAGCCCTTCCCCTTGACATCTCCTGTTTGGCATGGGGGGGGGGGCTTTCCTACAAAGGAGGGTGAAGTTCTGCTGACTCAGCCACGGTTTGAAGTGGGACGACCCAGGCATGGGGGAGAACGGGCCTTCACCCTCCACCCCTTTCTTTGCTTTCTTAAAGGTCGCCTCAGCCAAATCGGACTGAAAGAAGGCTTTTCTCCTGCTGTAAAAAATATCAGTTCGGTTATCGGAGCTTTTTTGCAACATGCCAAAGAGAAAGGTAACGGTTTCCCTGTTTCTGTATTTTAATGTGCCGGGGATGGCGGCATGCCTGCCAGCCATTGTTCTGGGTTGGAAGGGGATTGCGGGATGTTCACGGACCTGGGGCCAAGGCAGCGAGGCTCCGAGCGATGCGCTTTCACACAGGTCGGCTTCTGTGAGGGGAAGCGAAGGCTAAGTTTGCCTTCAGAAGCCAAGGGTCTCAAGGGCCAGATGCCGGAGGAGATTAGTGGCTGTGCTTACTCGTTAACGTATTGCCTGGCTGCAGGTTTGCGACTTCCCTGATTTCTTTGGCTTGGTGTCATTTGCAGGTGTGCCCTGGGGTGTCCAGTTGGCAGCGGCGTACGCACTCTGTGAGTTGGGCACGAGCAGTCCGTCGGAAATATTAGATGCCATCAGAGCTTGGGAAGCAGCGAGCGGAAACAGCCTTCCTCCAGCCATCTCCAGCGGCATAACCGAAGTTAGGGGCCTACTAGAGCAATAGGCTGATCATTGGCATCCTTTGCATCTTTTCCTCCCCCCCCACAGAGGAGAGCTGGTCAGAAAGAAACTTGCTTGCAGCGGCATAAAGCAGTACAGGAACAAAAGCTCTCCGCCCCTCTTCTCGGAGGCCAGAAAGAAGCAAGAGATGTTCATTCATTGCTCTGAAGCCAAAACAGCAATTGAGCAGCGCTGTGTCTTCTAGCAAGAAAAAAAGAGAGGCATGGTCCTATGAACACGATTTGAACCAGGGGGAAAAACATTGCTCAACTATGCAAATAAGAACTGCCTTGTCAATGGTCTTCCAGGGTTGGATCCAGTGCAAGGATCGCCCCCCCCCCCCGGCATCCATTTCCAACCAAGGTAAAGTTTATTCCTTGGGTCACAGGACCTGCAGCGTGTAATAGCTACTTGGGCAGGTAATCTGCAGAAAGTCACTCCCATTTTTTCCCCTCTTCCGTCAAGAAGGGTGATGTCACCCCCCCTTCCTCCTCCCCACTGCAGCCTCCCAACCCACGTGGCAGCGGAGGGAGGAGAGGAAGTAGGGAAGATCCACAACCATCGCCGCCGTCCACTCTGCAATTGCCGGATCGAGCCCTATGAATTCCGGGCTCCTGAGATGAATTGGTCTCGTGGTGACCCTGCCAAACGCTCTCCAAATGAAACTTGCACCAAGCGTGCTGTCAAACCTTGACTTCCTGTTTTTTAAACGCGTCCATCTTGCCTGCTCGTTCACCATCTATGTTGAAATACGCGCTGGTTTCCTCAGAGAGATCTAGGCGGGTTGGCGGAGGGGCTGCTGCTTGGAATACATACTCATCCCGATCTCGCCTGTGGGAAGCCAGTTTTATAGGGGTTTTTTGCATCAAAGGAAACCTCCTTGACCTGAAATAACATTACGGCGGAAAACATTTGCACGCCAGGGGAAGTGACGCGCCCCTCGGACTGCTTTCGCCTTCCTCAAACCGTTTTCTGTCGAGGGCCTAAAATTATTAATGTGTGCCTCTATAACCTCAAGCAGAAAGCACACAATCTTGACCAAATCATGTCCGTCTTGATTTAGTCTCCTAGCCCACTTTGATTGTTTAATGCAAGCATGACTTGATTTGTCACTTTGCATGTACAGATTCAGAGATTTCCTTCTCTGTGAGAATGTGTATTATAGGTGGCGTATTGCTATAATGTGTTTCACATTTCATGTTGTTCCACTTGGGGAATTTTACTTGTACATAGAAACTGATATGAAAATAGACACCTTGCCTTGTTGAAACCTAAAATGTAGCTTTGCTTGTATTTTGACTTTTTTATATGCCTTGCAAATATTTTTTTTCCAAGTAAAATGGGTTTGTGCATTAAATCTGCATATTTCACAATCTAGCGGCTGCAGCCTGTCCTTTCCAAAATGTAATAACACCTTCAGAGTTTCTCTCGCCCTTCACACTGACCAGGAAGATGCCTCCCTTCTTAATTGGTGGTATGCTGATCAAAACTCAAAGCATAAATACTATAAATAAGGTGTAGAATTATTCTCTGGGAAAGTCTGTGTTCCGTAAAGCACTGGTGGTGGTGTGCAGATCAAGGCTCAAATCGTGAATACTATAAATTATTTAAAAAGAAGAAATGCAAACAACCCAGCAACCATCAAGCCTAACTCTTAAACTGTGATACTCAGTGACTTACGGACAACATCTGGCTGTTCAGAGCACTGTTCCCTAATATGGCACCTGCCCCACGTTTCAAGTAAGTGGGCAGGCCCTCGCCTGGTGGCACTCATAGTCTACAGGTGGCCCCCTCCTTGAAACAACCACGGCCGGAGGAATGGGTAAAAGTGGTTCCTTGGTTGATGGTAACAGTGAATGTGGCTCTCTGCAAATGAGATCTATAGTGCAGGTTCAAACAGCAGCAGTGGTTGCAGATGGCTTTCTGGTATACTTGAATGAAAGAGGATTTATTGAAATAAAGCATAAATAAGAGGGTAGTACAATGTAACTAGTAATGTGTAAATACTGAACAATTGCTTTGGTATCCCACACAATCTTCTCCCTCTCTGTCAGGGATCTTTGCATGTAACTTTGTAACACTTGTTTATCTCAATGCCATATATGTTTACTGTTTCACTCTAGCCTGTCACTCAGACTTTCCTTTAACTCTTGTTCATTTAAACTTTACTGTTTCCTAGACACTCAGCTTTCAGCTTTTAACTGCTTCAACACAGAACTTCTTGTCTCTCCTTTCACACACAGAACTAACTGAACTTATCAACTGTCAAACCTGTAACAGTAAAACCTGACTGACATCCATACTCATCCACTCATTTTCACTTCCAAAACCCCTCCCCCTCTCTGTCAACCACCAATCATACCACACTTGCCTCTCTCAACCACTCTAGTCTACTTACCACAGCCATGCAACCAAACTTTTAAAGAGACACACACACACAGAAACAAGGAATCGTTACAGTGGCTCTCTGCAAATGAGATCTATATTGCAGGTTCAAACAGCAGCAGTGGTTGCAGACGGCTTTCTAAATAAAAACTCCTTGTCATGATGGTAAGAAGCGAGAGTGAGAAGCTTGCCAGCTCTTCCATTTCTCAGTGGAGTACCACTGCTGGGAAGGACTGCTCTAAAGCAGATCAACACCGAGTCAGCCTGGGCAGCAAAGCAAGGCGTCACCAGCTAACCCAGCTGGGCAAGGAAGTGGACATAAGGAGGAACCGGATTGATTCAAAGGGCGAGAGCAGCCCCAAGCTGTACACGGCAGGTGAATTTAAGGGACATCTCAAGTTGAAGTCAAACATGGACATTGGAAGTAATTTAACTACGTGGTATACAGATGCCAGACTTTGGGTGCACAAAGTCTCACACAAGCAGAAACAGGAGTGGGGATGCAGTAAGTTTGACTTGGTGCCAATGCTCTCTCTAAGCTGTGGAGTCTTGTGAGCAAAAATTCTACTTTGAGAGCTACTGGCGTTAAAGTTGAGAGCGAGCAATTTGGCCGCTGCATAAATTAGTTTGCTCCGGAGCCCTCCTTCCTGAGCTAAGACAAAAATGTGTGAGCCGGAAGCTAAAAAAAACCTGTGAGCTAGCTCACACTCAGCTTAAGGGGAACACTGCTTGGCACAAGTGGCTACTGTGATCTCCTGCATTCAAGTCATAAGAACATAAGAGAAGCCAATGTTGGATCAGGCCACTGGCCCATCCAGTCCAACACTCTCTGTTACACAGTGGCCGAAGATACCAGGTATTCAGAACCTAAAAAGGTTAGTCAAGAATAGAAGAGGGCCAACTCTAAAAATCTATAATCAGTTCCATAATTAGATTTTTAGAGTTGGCCCTCTTCTATTCTTGACTAACCTTTTTAGGTTCTGAATTCTAGGTTTAGGTTCATTTTTTCCCCTCCCCCCCTTTTTTGTCCTTAGACCAGGTGCCATCAGGAGGTCCAGCAGTGGGGCCAGGATACTAGAAGCCCTCCCACTCTTGCTGCACACCCCCCAAGCACCAGGAATACAGAGCATCACTTGCCCCAGACCAAGAGTTCCTACCTGTACCTTGTGGCTCATAGCCACTGATGAACCTCTGCTCTCACTGTCTCATGCATTTCTACTTGCCCAAGAGCTCAAGCACTAGCAGAATTTTTGTGCTGGATTGAGCCTGGTGTCTGCCTGGCAGAGCCTCACAATTCCTTAGCAACTGTGATTGTAAGCATGTGACTACCGTACGCTAGTCCTAGTGGGTTTTAAAAAAAAAATTTAAAAAAAATTGCCTAGCAGTTTCAGGGCATGCTATAAAACAGTGTTCTTTATAAATTATGCATCTCATGCTGTTCACACTGAACAGTAAAACAAAACAGAAATGCTAAGGCAAGCTGTAACCTGCCCCCATAAGCCCCATGTGCATGCTACCAAATGGCATTTGAGTAACCTCAGTGTCTAACCAGAGCTTATTAGACATTACTGGAATATCTTCCCTTTAAAAAAATATCTGAAAAGGGCCCAGGGGTGCTAGAAGAACAGACATATATGGTTCAGTTTCAGTTTGAGGAAAGGTTAAGGCGCTTAGGGCTCTTTAGCTTGGAGAAAAGACGACTGAGGGGTGACATGATCGAGGTTTATAAGATTATGCATGGGATAGAGCAGGTCGAGAAAGAGGTACTTTTCTCCCTTTCTCACAATACAAGAACTCGTGGGCACTCCATGAAATTGCTGAGCGGTCGGGTTAGAACGGATAAAAGGAAGTCCCTCTTCACCCAGAGAGTAATTAACACATGGAATTCACTGCCAAAGGAGGTGGCGGCGGCTACAAGCATGGACGGCTTCAAAAGGGAATTAAATAAGCATAGGGAGCAGAGGTCCATCCGTGGCTATGAGCCACAAGGTATAGATAGGGGCTCTGGGGCAAATGATGCTCTGTCTTCTTGGTGCTTGGGGGGGGGGGGGTCAACAGCGGGAGGGCTTCTAATGTCCTGGCCCCACTGGTGGACCTCCTGAGGGCACCTGGTATTTTTGGCCACTGTGTGACAGAGTGTTGGACTGGATGGGCCTTTGGCCTGATCCAACATTGGCGTCTCTCTTATGTTCTTATTATGTTCTTATGTTTTATTACCTGAGGAGATCCCGGGTTAACTGTGGGCTACAGTTTACATATCTCCTTCACTAAGGCAGGTGTTTTCCTCTGTGGGGGGGGAGACTTCTACTGAAAGAAGAGGCTCTGGGGACCTTTCTAAACAAAATGGATGACCAGCCAGTCTTGCGGGAACTGAAAGGGCCAGGCTGAATTCCCTCCTGAGGGCAGAGTCCTCGTGAAACCAACACTTGACATCCATTTTCAAATGCACACCTTGAGCAGTGAGGCACTTAAAGCGTGCCAACCTGCAAAGCAGCACCAGCCTCCAAAAGGTGGCGTGTTTTGTGTGGTTTTCGTCATTCCTGTGACCACTGGGTCAACCCGGGCAGCAAAGCAAGGCGTCACCAGCTAACCCAAGTGGGCAAGGGAGTGGACATAAGGAGAAACCGGGTTGATTCAAACGGCGAGCAGCCCCAAGCTGTACAAGGTAGGTGAATTTAAGGGGCATCTCAAGTTGAAGTCAAACATGGACATTGGAAGTACTTCAGCTATGCAGACTAGAGGGCGGCTTCTTCAGTGAGCAAGTCTGAGAGCTCCAGTGAACCAGCCAGGTCTGTTACGTAGAATCAGTAAGAGGAGAGTCAAAAGGAACCGTTCTCTGTTAATAAATGACCGTCTCATATTTAAAAAGGTTTCCTAACATGAATGCAGCTGTTACCGTAGGCTGTGAATGCTTCTTACCAGGAGAGGGCAGGTCCATAATGCAGTTGATGTTACCATGATATTGCAGAAAAGAAATCCGTGCAAATGCAGAAAAGTTTCATCGCTGGAAAAAGAAAAGGCCACAGCTTGAAAAATTTACATCCTGGGACAGGGGAGGAAAAGGCAAAGGAAAAAGAGAGCCCCTGCTGCCGACACGAGTGCTCGCATTGGGTAAGCTTGGGAAGATTTTGCGAAGGTTATGATCAGAGGTCATTTCGGGGGGGAACGCAGGGGAACACAGTTCCCCCGGGTGAGGTGCAGGGGGGACTCCATAGACTCCATAGACTCCAAAGCCATAGACTCCATCCTCCAAACCAACCATTCCCCCTGCTTCCTGCCGCCCCGCTTCCAGCCCTCATTCAGTTCGGAGGAGGCAGGAGAAGAGGGAGGGCCGCCTCTCCCCACCCCTGCCTGCCTTGGCGGGGCTTCCTCGCACTCCCACTGGCCTTGCAGGTCCACCGCCGGGCCCCTGATGTCAGGGGGTGTGGCATATGCTAATGAGTTCCCCTAGCTCTTTTTCTACGAAATGACCCCTGGTTATGATTCATAGGAAACTTGAAGGGAGGGAGGGATGGCATCATTTGGGTGTTTTAGGTATGAGGGGCAGGAGGGGGTACAGTCATTTTAAATGGTTGGAAGAGAAGGTAATTGGCAGAGAAATAAAAGCAGAAAGGTGGCGGGGGTATATTTATGGGTAAGGTACCATCCACAAATGGGGGTTACTTTGCATTCTTATTTTTTTTAAAAAAAAAAAGAAGAATTCTAAATGGTGGAAATGAGAAGGCCTGTTCGTTTGCCATTCAAGCCAACCAACGAAAGTTCAGACTAACTAAAACAGCATTTCCCTGGAGTGTTGAGCAGAAAAAAAGCAGATACAGGTATCTCCCTTATATATAAAAGCCGAATGGTGGTGGCACTTCTCGAGAACATTCTACACGCTCTGGAATTGGTTGGCGCCCTGGTGTGTCACTAAGAATTTGTCCCTATCCACTGGCTGCATTGCTTGAGTCTCGCCTCCAACATTCTAAACAGTTTGCTATTCATCTCCCCCCCATAGCCGATCAGAACACAGAGGTTATTTGCATAGGCAGCCTCATTGGCCTCTGCCTCGGAACACAGAGGTCGTTTGCATATGCGACTTGATTGGCTTTTGCCTCTAACATTCTAAACAGTTTGCTGTTCTGAGGTAAAATGTGTCCAATCTCCAGGTGAGGGCTGGAGATCCCTCAGAATTACAACTGCTTTCCAGATGGCAGAGATCAGTTCCCCTGGAGAAAATGGTGGGCTCTAATCCTTATTTGCTGCTGAGGTGGCCCCCATATGATAGCCAATGTGACGTAGCAGTCAGGGCTTCAGAGCACGAGAGAGGCTGCAGGTATGTGGGGGGTGGAAAGCTGAAGAGTGAGGGGGAAATAAAGGTAGGTTGATGATTGGCTGGGAAGGAGATAGGGTTGCCAACTCCAGGTGGGAAATTCCTGAAGATGTGAGGGATGGAGCCTGGAGAGGGTGAGGTTTTCAGGAGGCGTGGGACCTCGGACAGGTACAAAGCCATAGACTCCATCCTCCAAACCAACCATTCCCTTCTGGGGAACCATCGTTGCCAATCTCCAGGTGAGGGCTGGAGATCACTCAAAATTACAACTGTTCTTTAGGTAGCAGAGACCAGTTCCTCTGGAGAAAATGGTGGACTCAGTGTCATCATACCCTGCTGAGGTTGCCACAGCAAATTGACACTAAGTGTCCAAGTGACACTAACCCGCCCAGAGCCTCTTTCTAGAGGCCGTTGTATTTATTTCCACAACAGGCCTTTTTCCTAGTTTTAAATAACTACCATCAGCAATGTTCCCTCTAAGCTGTGGGGTCTTGTGAGCAAAAATTCTACTTTGTGAGCTACTGGCAAGTAAAGTTGTGAGCGAGTGATTTGGCTGCTGCATAAATTAGTTTGCTCTGGAGCCATCCTTTCTGAGCCAAGACAAAAATGTGTGAGTCGAAGGCTAAAAAAACTGTGAGCTGGCTCACACTCACTCAGCTTACCATCACCCCATTGTTTGGATGACAGTGAGAGCAAGAAACAATCTTTTAATTTATCCGTTTTCAAGCTTCTCTTTATTCCTGATTTTTTTTTAATCATCGAGTGACAGCCAACTTAGGGTGACCACATGGGGTTTTCAAGGCAAGCGCTGTTCAGAAGTGGTTTGCCATGGCCTGCCTCTGTGTTGTGGCCCTGATGTTCCTTGGCGGTCTTCCATCTAAATATTGGCCAGGACCAACACAGCTTAGCTTCCAAGATCCGATGCGAACCTGCTAGCCTGGGCTAGGGCTCCTGCCTGTCGTAGTGCCGGGTGTGATCTGTTGTGCCAGAAGGGAACTTGCAAGATCTCAGTTGCCCTCAGCAATCTGTTCTACTCCATCCTTCGGTGTTCTGATCGTTTCCTCCGCTGTAGGACCTCAGACCAGGTACCAGAAACGCACACTGAAACCCTCGTCTCTTCTTTTCCTCTCCTCTTTTTACTGCAAACTAGGCTGGTTTTTTTCCAGAGAACCAGAACAGATGGTAGAGGCTTCATTTAAAGTGCTTGTTAAAATAATGTCCTGTGCCAAGTCACCGTTGGGTTTTGCCCCTTTGGGGAGAGTATTGGAAATTGCATCAATCGCGTCTGTTGTGGGGGGGGGGGCATAAGAACATAAGAGACGCCAATGTTGGATCAGGCCAAAGGCCCATCCAGTCCAACACTCTGTGTCACACAGTGGCCAGAAATACCAGGTGCCATCAGGAGGTCCACCAGTGGGGCCAGGACAGTAGAAACCCTCCCACTGTTGACCCCCCCCCCCAAGCACCAAGAAGACAGAGCATCACTTGCCCCAGAGCCCCTATCTATACCTTGTAGCTAAGAGCCACTGATGGACCTCTGCTCCATATGCTTATCTGTGTTTACAGTTTACTTGGGCACAGCCCTGTAGCCAGGATTTTGTGGGGCTGCCATTGCTTTCCATAATGGCGTGCCCCTCTGCCTCCCCTCCTGCAAGATTGAAAGGACCCTCCAGCTGATCGGTGGCCCACGTGCTTCCTGCCGATCCGCCGGAGGGCCCTTTAAATCTTGCAGGGGGGCGGGAGAGGGTCATGCGCCACCGCCCCCCCCCGCTTCCTCTCAAAAGCATTTAAAGGATCCCTCCAAATGCTTTTGAGAAGAAGCAGGGACCTTTTAAGGAAGGGAGGAGAGTACCCAATAACCCCACTCTAGCGACGGGCTGGCTTGGACCTGATATGCAACAGTGAGATTTCTGAAAAACCCACCAATATGTAATGTATTGCAGACCCGCAGGGATCACACTACTGGTTTGCAAGGCTTTGGTGATCTGGTAAGCTGCAGCAGACCCACAGCATGGTAGCAACAACATGCCCTGGAGGTGACACAGGAGAGGATGTGATGCCACTCCCGAGCAGGGCTCTTTCCGTAGCATTTTGCGACACACCCCTATTGTAGCCAATCATCCAAGAGCTTACAGGAGCCCCTGTAAGAAGAGCTCTGTAAGCTCTTGGGGGATTGGCTACATTAGGGGTGTGTCGCCTAATAGGCAAAGGAGTCCCTGCTACAGAAAGAGCCCTGCTCCTGAGTGATGCCAAAATGGGCATTACCACCCCCTGAAGGGTGGTGGAATTACCTACGGAGTGCCAAGAGGTGAGGGGGTGGCGGGGGGGGGCAAGCTGGAAGTGGGCCCCTCCAACTGTTAAGTCGCCCACTTAACAGAATAGTCAGAGAGTGATTCAGCAAAAGATCAGCTTTATTCAACAACTCAAACACAACTCCAACACGGATCAACATCTGAGAGCCAGAACAGCTTTTACATTGCAGCTGTTCTGCTTTTAAACTCTCCCGGCTAATGTAGCCACGCCTACCATACAAATACCAACCAATTAGGTTGTCTACATAAAGACCAATCACGGACGTTCCCGCTCAGGGAGCTTGCTGGTACTTGATTGGCTGGTTCTTCCTGGGCTACCAATATGATTGGAGGGATTTGGATCCTAGCCCAGGACGAAGCTTCACATGGTGTTTCAATAGGGTGATTCACATACAGTTTGCCTTGCATTGAATACACCACACCAACCACATTGTTGACTTATTTGTGATTGACCAGGCTAGAGCCGACAGCGAAACACCTTCCTCGGTTCATCTTTAAAGTTTTTCTGCTCTTCGCATTTTCAAAGTTATTACCTTTCGTCACGTTTGTTTGTATTTAGAATTCTGAGTTGTCGCAAGTTACAAGACAGCCAATTATTGTTAGTATCAGTGTTAAGTCGCTCGCTTAACAAAGCAGTCGGAGAGTGATTCAGCAAGAACACAGCTTTATTCTTCCACTCGAACACAACTCCGACACGGATCAACATCTGATAGCCAGAACAGCCTTTACATTGCAGCTGTCCTGCTTTTAAACATTCCCGGCTAATGTAGCCACACCCCCTGTACAAATACCAACCAATAAGGTTGTTCACATAAGGACCAATCACGGATGTTCCCGCTCAGGGAGCTTGCTAGAAGGTGATTGGTTAGGTGATTCCTGGGCTAGTAACACGGTTGGATGGATTTGGATCCTAGCCCAGGACGAAGCTTCACATTACACTTCAATTAGATGTTTCACAACATATCATGCATTCAAGGTAGCTTTGAACACACTACAATCAGAATCCAGATGACTAAATGCGGTGACTGAAGATTCCTACTAAGTGACTTTAAACCAGATGTTGGGGAACTGGTACCAGTTCAGCGAGCCCATCCATCGTATTAAGAATTTACTGAACACTGAAGCAGTTACTAAACATGATATCTAAGATTCTTGCTAAAGGACTGACAGACTTTGAAAAGATGGTATCGCTGGATCAAGTTCATCAATTTCACTGAAGAAATTAAACTAAAAAGGGTTTATTGGGTTTTGAATAAATGTGCAATTGATTGTTACTGTTTTGAATTTTATTGTTGTTATCTTCCTTAATGGATCATGCAAACTGCTATTCTAATAATGCTTTTTGTAGGTTAGAGGGCACTGGGGATGAGTTTATGGAACCACTGTCCTAGACTGTATGGTCCTTACCATGGAAACGAGAGGAAATTCCTAGAGCATCACTGTGCAGTGACCATTTTTTCTCAATTCCTGAATGGGGGGAAATTGCAGCTGGTAATTCTCCACCCCAAGAGGGTAAGTGAGGAAGTCTAGGTGTACTGAGATAATTCACTTGCATTCTACTTAAGGTCTAAACCACTTGTTCTGTGAGAATTATTCTCACCCACCAAGTGGTTTTCAGAGACTTCAAAAGGATTAGGAATGTGGACTGGGAGATCTGGGTTTGATTCCTCACTCCTCCACATGCAGCTGCTGGTGTGACCTTGGGTCAGTTACAAGTTCATTCAGATTTGTTCTCTCACAAACAATTCTCTTACAGCTCTCTCAGCCCCACCTTCCTCACAGGGTGTCTGTTGTGGGGAGGGGGAGGGAAAGGAGATTGTAAGACGCTCTGAGACTACTTTGGGTAGTGAAGGGCAGGGTATAAATCCGATCTCCTCCTCCTCTTCTTTGTGGGAACCACGGAGGACTGTGAGGAGCTCCAGAGGGAATCTGTTGAGGCTGGGTGAGTGTGTGTCAACATGGCAAATGAGGTTCAACATGGGCAAGTGCAAAGTAATGCACATTGGAGCCAAAAATCCTCATTATAATGAGATATGAACTGGTGGTAGCTGACCAGGAGATAGATCTCTGAGTAATGGTAGAGCCAGTTTGGTGTGAGAGCCAGTTTGGTGTAGTGGTTAAGTGTGCGGACTCTAATCTGGGAGAACCGGGTTTGATTTCCCACTCCTCCACTTGCACCTGGCTGGATGACCTTGGGCAAGCCATAACTCTGGCACAGCTGTTCTTGAGAAAGAGCAGTTTCTGTCAAGAGCTCTCTCAGCCCCGCCTACCTCACAGGGTGTCTGTTGTTGGGAGGGGAAGGGGAAGGAGTTTGTAAGCCCCTCTGAGACTCCTTCGGGTAGTGAAGGGCCATGGGGTGTAAATGCAATCTCTTCTTCTCTTCTTCTTCTAGATAAGTCACAGAAAATGTCGATTCAGTGTGTGACCGCAACAAAAAAGACAAATGCTATACTGGGAAGTATTAGGAAGGGGATTGAAAACAAACCAGACAGTATCATAATGCCCTTGTATAAATCTATGGTGCGGCCTCACTTGGAGTAGTGTGTACAGTTCTGATTACTGCACCTCAAAAAAGAGAGCATTGGGAAAAGATGCAAAAAAAGGGCAACTAAGATGATTAAGGGGATGGAACAGGTTCCCTATGAAGAAAGGTTGAAGCGCTTGGGGCTCTTTAACTTGGAGAAACCATGACTGAGGGGTGACATAACTGAGGTTTATAAAGTTATGCATGGGATAGAGAAGGTAGAGAAAGACGTACTTCCCTCCCTGTCTCACAATACAAGAACTCCTGGGCACTCAATGAAATTAAGGAGCAGTAGGCTTAGAACGGAACAACTGATTGGTTCAGCATAGGAAAAGGAGTACGACAAGGATGTATACTGTCACCTTGCTTATTTAATATATATGCAGAGTACATCATGCGAAATGCTGGCCTGGATGAATCACAAGCGGGAATTAAGATTGCTGGGGAAAAGATCAACAACCTCAGATATGCAGATGATACCACTCTAATGGCTGAAAGTGAAGAGGACCTAAAGAGCCTCTTGCTCAG
>NW_015176465.1:429870-446039 GCF_001447785.1 Gekko japonicus | reverse complement strand
CTGGACTATAAGGAAGGCCGAGCGCCGAAGAATAGATTCTTTTGAACTATGGTGCTGGAGGAGACTCTTGAGAGTCCCTTGGACTGCAAGAAGAACAAATCAGTCAATCCTCAAAGAAATCAACCCTGACTGTTCCCTGGAAGGCCAGATAATGAAACTGAAGCTCAAATACTTTGGCCACCAAATGAGAAGGGAGCACTCACTGGAGAAGACCCTGATGCTTGGAAAGATTGAAGGTCAAAGAAGACGGGGACGGCAAAGGATGAGATGGTTAGACAGTGTCATCGATGCAACGAACATGAAGTTGAGCCAACTTCAGAGGACGGCAGAAGACCGGAAGGCCTGGAGAGAGCTCGTCCATGGGGTCGCGAAGAGTCGGACTCGACTGTGCGACTGAACAACAACAACAACAAAGGCTTAGAACAGATCAAAGGAAGGACTTCTTCACTCAAAGAGTAATTAACACATGGAATTCGCTGCCGCAGGAAGTGGTGGCGGCTACAAGCATGGATGGCTTAAGAACGTAAGACCATAAGAGACGCCAATGTTGGATCAGGCCAAAGGCCCATCCAGTCCAACACTTTGTGTCACACAGTGGCCCAAAATACCAGGTGCCCTCAGGAGGTCCACCAGTGGGGCCAGGACATTAGAAGCCCTCCCACTGTTGACCCCCCCCCCAGCACCAAGAAGACAGAGCATCACTTGCCCCAGAGCCCCTATTTATACCTTGTGGCTAATAGCCACTGATGGACCTCTGCTCCATATGCTTATCTAATTCCCTTTTGAAGCCGTCCATGCTTGTAGCCGCCACCACTTCCTGTGGCAGAGAATTCCAAGTGTTCATCACTCTTTGGGTGAAGAAGTACTTCCTTTTATCCGTTCTAACCCCACCTCTCAGCAATTTCATGGAGTGCCCACTAGTTCTTGTATTGTGAGAAAGGGAGAAAAGTACTGTACCTCTTTCTCTTCAAGAGGGGATTGTCTAAACATGGAGCAGAGACCATCAATGGCTATTAGCCAAAAGGTATAGATGGAACATTATGTCTGGGGCAGTGATGCTCTATATTCTTGGAAGGGGGGGGGAACAATGGGAGGGCTTCTGGAGTTCTGGCCCTGCTGGTGGACCTCCTGATGGCACCTGGGTTTTGGCCAGTGTTCCCTCTAAGCTGAGTTAATGTGAGCTAGCTCACAGTTTTTTAGCCTCCGGCTCATACGTTTTTGTCTTAGCTCAGGAAGGATGGCTCCAGAGCCAACTAATTTATGCAGTAGCCAAATCACTGGCTCATAACTTTAATGCCAGGAGCTCACAAAGTAGAATTTTTGCTCACAAGACTCCACAGCTTAGCGGGAACATTGGTTTTGGCCACTGTGTGGCAAAGAGTGTTGGACTGGATGGGCCCTTGGCCTGATCCAACATGGCTTCTCTCATGTTTTGGTCCCTCACCCTGAGACTTTACTCCTTCCCTGAGAAATCCTAAGAATAAATCCCTGACAATTCAGGATCAACTCGAGCAACTCTGCCCCAGGACTAATGTGATGGGCCTGATCCAACATGGCTTCTCTCATGTTTTGGTCCCTCACCCTGAGACTTTACTCCTTCCCTGAGAAATCCTAAGAATAAATCCCTGACAATTCAGGATCAACTCGAGCAACTCTGCCCCAGGACTAATGTGATGGGAAGAAACTGCAGCTACTGCTGTTGTCGGGTAGGAGTGGTGGTGGAAAGTGCCGCCAAGTTGCATCTGACTTGTGGCGACTCCACGTGGGGTTTTCAAGGCAAGAGACGTTCACTGGTGGTTTACCATGGCCTGCCTCTGCATAGCAACTTTGGGCTTCCTTGGTGGTCTCCCATCCAAACACCATCCGGGGCCGACCCTGCTTAGCTTCTGAGAGCTCATGAGGTCAGGCTAGCCTGGGCCGTCAGAAAGTAGAGCTGCCAATGGAAGGAGGTTTGTGTCCTTGAATACGGTGACCAGCATGAGAATTTTCACTTGTGAGGGATTTCACCTTTATCTACCGTGCATTCTAATTTAGAGCTGCCAACCCCCAGGTGATTAACAAACACGCAAAAATGGAAATACAGCAAATGCAGTTATGCAAACAAACAAACGGAATAATCTGTCGTGCTGTACAAATCACACGAGAGACTACTGTCCTCTTATTGCAGTTCTACTTACAGCCAAAATTAATACATGTAACAAATAGTTTTGCCACCATGCATAGATGTCAACTGCAGCTGATTCCTAGCCAGGCCTGTAGCGACAGCGGGGCATTTCGGGGCCTGGCCCCCTGACTTCCTGCCAGTGCCCCCCAACTTCCATACAGCCCCCAGGTCCCCCAGCTCTCTGGGCCACCCAGAGGACTCCAAACTCTCTAGGCCACCTGGAGGCCTCCCTCCACTGCCCCTTATCAAAGTGTGACTTGCTTCCCCATGAAGGCAAGCAGAATGCGAATGCTGCAAAGGTGAGTTTTTAAATTTTCATTTCATTTTTTTATTTTGTGATGCCAGTGCCCCCTGACTCATTTAAAGGCCCCCTGAATTACAAAATCCTGGCGACGGGCCTGTTCCTAGCTACTTGGAACATAGTGGTAGACTTCATGTCACTAAAGAAAAGCGGCCTGATGAAGCTCTAAGAAACGGCAAAGCCACCTAGGTGTGCCTTCGCCACTCCTTTGGTTCGCACTACAGCTGGTCTTGAGCTCATGCCGATTACTGCGTGCTTTCTTCTGGAAACTCCTCTCCGCACCATGAGCCGGTGACCACATCAATCTGAAGAGAGACTTGTACTTTCAAGGACTGTTAGGTCACTATTCCACTGGTGCAGTTGTCATTTATGCATGGGGGCAAAACTACTTGTTATGTGTATCAATTTTGGCTCTTTGTAGAACATCACTCCTTGGCAAATAGAAGGGGAAGTCGTGGAAGTAGTGACAGACTTCACATTCCTGGGATCCCAGATCACCGCAGACTGTGACTGCAGCCATGAAATTAAAAGACGCCTGCTCCTTGGGAGGAAAGTGATGGTGAACCTAAACAGCATGATAAAAAGTAGAGACATCACCCTGCCAACAAAAGTCCGCATGGTCAAAGCAATGGTATTCCCAGTAGTCATGTATGGCTGCGAGAGTTGGACTATAAGGAAGGCTGAGCGGCAAAGAATAGATTCTTTTGAACTATGGTGCTGGAGAAGACTCTTGAGAGTCCCTTGGACTGCAAGGAGATCCAATCAGTCAATCCTAAAAGAAATCAACCCTGACTGTTCCCTGGAAGGCCAGATAATGAAACTGAAGCTCAAAGACTTTGGCCACCCAATGAGAAGGGAGCACTCACTGGAGAAGAAGACCCTGATGCTGGGAAAGACTGAAGGTCAAAGAAGATGGGGACGGCAAAGGATCAGATGGTTAGACAGTGTCATAGATGCAACGAACATGAAATTGAGCCAACTTCAGAGGACAGCGGAAGACAGGAAGGCCTGGCGTGATCTGGTCCATGGGGTCGCAAAGAGTCGGACTCGACTGTGCGACTGAACAACAACAAAAAGAACTGTACAAGAAGACAGTCTCAAGTGTGGTTTGTACAGCGTGACAGATTATTCTGTTTATTTGTTTGTATAACCTCCAGGCGGTGGCTGGAGTTCTCCTGGAATCACAACTGATCTTCAGAGCATGGAGGTCAATCCAACTGGAGGAAACGGCTGCTTGGGAGGGTGGACTGTGGCACTGTGTCCTGCTGAGGCCCCTGACCTCCCCGAATCCCACACTTCCCAAGCTGCACCTCCAAAATCTCCTGGACTTTCCCATCCCAGAGTTGGCAATATAAATATCTGCCTATTACTTAGGCTGGCCTTTCTGCAAGCCCTGAAATAACGGGAATGCTTCATGCATAAAACAGTGGGTATACAACAGCGCTTTAAATTATTGTTCTTTAAGGCAGGCATCTAAACTGCCTGGATCCCGCTGTATTGAGATAGATCAGCAGTGATAATAATACTCTGCTTGTTTTTGCTGATCTTTAAACTCTGAGGATCTTTAGCGATAAATTTCCGTTCCTAGCTGTCAACGCGCAGCTCTGCGGTTGCCAAGGACAGGCCTACGCTGTCAATAGAAAAATGTGTTCAGGGCCACAGATGCTCTTGATTTCTCCACATGTAGATTGTTGTGGGAGGAGGGGGTGGGGATTTTCTTGCCTCTTGTTGCCTTTTTCTAATGCTCAGGGCTAAATCCTGGAAACAGAAAGAAAGCCAAGGACAGCTTCTCTACAGCTTTGTCTGCTGGCGCATCTCTGTAGCAATCGTACCTATCCAGGCTTCGAACCTCACTGAATCTGAGACCTCTGATAGAATCTCTTTGCTCACACCGCTAAATTTTTAAACGGGACCTCGTGTGTCAGTCCAAATATGCTGCCCTTCCACTGAGATGGCTTCTCAACACCGGCAGCTTCTGCATTTGGGAGAGGTGCTCCTCAAAAGATGCACCCTACCCACTGTTTGGGGCAGCTCCTGTCTTAAACCTGGGGTTCGTCGGCACCTGCTCTTCAGTCTTTCTTATGGCAGCTGCAATTCTCTGCCAGCCTGGCATCGGGGAGAGAAGAAGAGCTGTTAGCAGGGCTCTTTCTGTAGAAAAAGCCCAGCAGGAACTCATTAGCATAATAGGCCACACCCAACAGCAGGAACTCATTAGTATATTGGGCCACAGCCCTGAAAGCACAGCTCATTAGCTTATTAAGATGCACCCCCATGTTACCAGAAGTGTGGTTATCCAGCCACACCCACCTTTTGCTTCTTATTCTGTTTACCTTGTTTGTTTTCAAAACCCAGGGCTTTTTTTTTTTGGAGCAGGAACTCCTTTGCATGTCAGGCCACACACCCCTAATGTAGCCAATCCTAATGAGTTTCTGCTGTTGGGTGTGGCCTATTATGCTAATGAGGTTCCTGCTGGGCGTGGCCAACTTGGGAGCCAGCCGGAACTCCGTTCCTGTGCGTTCCTGCCCAAAAATAGCCCTGGCTGTTAGTATACCCTGCTTTTCTCTATCCAGCCCCGAAGGAATTTCCAAGGGACTGACAATTGCCTTCCCTTCCTCTCCCCATAACAGATAGATCCGGGTGGTCAGCCATGTTGGTCCAGTGGCCATTGGTCCTAAAGGTGCCACTGGACTCTAAATTTGTTCTTCCCATAACAGACACCCCCGTGAGGTAGGTGAGGCTCAGAGAGTTCTGAGAGAACTGTGACTGGCCCCGGGTCACCTAGCAGGCTTCATTTGGAGGAGGAGTGGGGGAATCAAACCCGGCTCTCCAGATTCGAGACTGCCGCTCTACACCACACTGGCTCTCACCAGTATTTAGTGAAGAGCTGAAAGCAAAATGCACCTGATAAACTGGAAATCACCACAGAGGGCGGTGTTGCAAAAGTGCAAGGGTTATGGGCAATGCTCCCTCTAAGCTGTGGAGTCTTGTGAGCAAAAATTCTACTTTGTGAGCTACTGGCATTAAAGTTGTGAGCGAGCAATTTGGCTCCTGCATGAATTAGTTTGCTCTGGAGCCCTCCTTCCTGAGCTAAGGCAAAAATGTGTGAGCTGGAGGCTAAAAAACTGTGAGCTAGCTTACACTAACTCAGCTTAGAGGGAACACTGGTTATGGGTGTTTGGTAACATGATCTTGGCTCTGTACACTTGCAAGGAGTCTGCATGTGGTCTCATATCACAAAAGCAGCAGGATGGACCAAGGCATACGGGTTGAATCTACGGCAGGTAACCTTGTGGGCTTCTGTGTCCAAAACCCAGTGATACCTGTGGTGATGATGATGATGATGGAGTGCCAAGAAACGAAGCAGAGGGTTCTATTTGGCCAGACACACGGTAAGCGAGCTGAACTCCAGAGGCACTGCCGGCATCCAAGGGGAGTACCTTGATCCCTCGGGTGGAGAATTGGCCCTCCTGGGTGAACAAAAACGTCTGATGTGCTGATGGTCAGCAAGCCACCTGGTAAGGTTGCCACCCTCCAGGTGGGTTGAAATTTCTTTTTCCAATATTCACTTTACTGGAAGCAATTCAAATGCCATCAACACCAACGAGCCGTGCATATCATATCTCATTTCGTATAACGTTATCAAAATGGGCAGAATTGAAATACCTATATCATATTAATCCATTTGACAAACACTCTATTCATATCCCCTAGTAGCACTCATCAGATCCATTAGTGTAGGAGGGGGAGGAGTATTAGAAGCCACTGTGGAGGCAGGGCTGGCAGGATCACTAAGGTGTTACTGCTGGGGTGGGCTCCCCTATGACTTTAAGCCCCCTGCAACTGCTGCTGCACCTGATAGACAACCACCTGTTTGGTGTAGGAGGTGGGGGGAGTGTGTTGGAAGCCATCAGAGAGGCTGGGCCAGCAGCATCGCTAAGGTGATCCTGCTGGGGCAGCGTCCCTTATGGATTAAAGTATCCTGGCCCTGCTCCCACACCTGACAGACACCTGCCTGTCTGGTGTTGGGGGGGTTGTATTTAAAGGCATCGGGAAGGCTGGGGCAGCAGCACGACTAAGACAATCCTGTTGAGAAAACCTCCCTGGCAGCTGTAAGCATCCCACCTCTTCTACACCTGACAGGCAGCTGCCTGTCCAGTGCAGGAGGGGGAGGGGGAAGGAGCATTAGAAGCCACTGTGGAGGCAGGGCTGGCAGGATCACTAAGGTGTTACTGCTGGGGTGGGCTCCCTTGTGGCTTTAAGCACCCTGCACCCACTGCTGGACTACACTGCTGGACTACACTGTTAAGTGTAGGAGGTGGGGGAAGTGTGTTGGACGCTATCAGAGAGGCTGGGCCAGCAGCATTACTGCACCTCACAGGTGGTTGTTGGCCATTCCTGATTTCCTCAGCTGTTGTTAGCTCTCTGCAGTCTCCTGTAACTGTTGTTTTTTTTTTACCACAGAACACTGAGCTCTGCAGCTGACCAATCAGAGAGTGGGGCATCAAGGATGCAGCAGCCTGGCAGCCACATAGGAATCACTGGGGGGAGCACATTTTACCCCTTTTGACCCACTTAGGGGTCGAATTTCTAAAACATGTTTCTTAGTGAGCATTTACACCATGGTAGGAGCACTCTCCCCAAATTTGGTGCCTCTAGGTCCGGGGGTTTGGCCTGGGCGTTGATTTTACGGTGGGGGGACTTTCTTGGCCTCTCTGCCCTGTTGTTGGCCCTCCAAAGGAACTGCTTGGGCACTGCATGAGGAAGGATGTTGGACTAGGTGGACCACTGGTCTGAGCCAGCAGTGCTCTTCTTATGTTCTAATGAAGGCCTTGGCCTCTGTGCTCTGTTACTGGCCCTCCAGAGGAACTGGTTGGCCACTGTGTGAGACAGGATACTGGACTAGATGGACCACTGATCTGATCAGGGCTCTTCTTAGGTTCTTATGAGGTCTACAGGCCCTATCTGCTCGCCTCTAGTCTAGATTATCTGCTCACTTCTACAGTTTTTATCTGGCTAAAGACCAGTCCTAAGGAAGGACTGGTTTATGGTAAATACTTTCCCCTGACTTTCTATTTTTTTTTCCCTGTGCACAGGGAGTTCTTGTTCAATTTGTGAGAGAGCATTCAAATCAGCCCCCCGGTCCCTGACCCTTCCCACCTGCAGCAAAACATGGTACAATCCTGGAGAAGCCCTGCCACTTGATTGTGCGGCATGTTTAAACTTGCCTTTACTTGTTTGTTTCTCCCGAAGCACACGCCAGGCAGAATCTCCTCCTGTTGTGTACTGCAACTGCCAAGATCTCACGGGCATTGCAAAGAGTACTGCATATCCATGGCAACAGCAACTTTCCATTCTGCTCCCTGCAATCGGCTATTCTGTTGTTCTCCAGCTATTCAATTAATCTCTTGCAAGGTCTACTTTCAGGGGGCATTTTTTATATTTGTCTCATATGAATAGAACCCCTGTAAAATGAAAGTCATTGGCTTGAGAATCACCATAGCTGAAGCACAAAGGTTTACCTACTCTGGAACCTATGGTTTTACCGCACGCTACCCTTCGAGGATAAATCTTTCTTTGATAATCTCCTTCTGTTTTCTTGGTTGCAAGTAGATAAACTGGGTACCTGCCCTTAGGTGGCGGGGGGCACCCTCTTCCCTGCAAGGTAGAGGCATCAACGGCGACGGCGGCAGTGGCAGCAATGGCGATGGAGCAGTTCCTGGTGACCTTGTGGAAACCCAGTGGAGCGACGTCAACGTCGGAGGCAGAGCCCGGAGAGGCGGAGGCTGGAGAGTGTGGTGACGTGTGGCCCGGCGTGGTGGAGCCTCCAAGGACAGTAGCCGGAGCCGCAGCCGACACAGAGCTACGCACCAGAACGAGGCCTGCCGGAGGAAGCTACCCAGGAAAAACCATCTCCAGAAAAAAGGGCACCAGAAGGACGCCAATACCTGAAGCTGCTAGAGGAAGCCAGAAGAACAACAAGCCCTGGGTGCTGGTAGGCAGACACCACCCATCAACAATGTGGCCCTAGTTAGGTAATTTGGAAGATATATGTAAACCGCTCAGAGACCAGCCCAAAAAAGGTCAGAGCGGTATATAAATTGAATGTAAATAAATAAATACCGAGGTCCAGCACAGTAGGAAGACTCCAGATTTGAAGAGTAAATTAAATAGTTTTTATTAAAGTATTCCCCTAATTACAAGCACACTAAATGTTCAAAAAAGCAAGCAATACAGAACTAAGAAAGCAGAGGTGATTGACAGTGAATAAAGGGGTCAGTTACTTGGCAATATCACAGAAATACTGGGCTCCTTCCCTGCACCCTCCGCCAGTCGGTGGCCCAGGATTGGATGGGAGGTCGTGGGGCTTTGCCAGTAAGTCAGGGGGCCTGGCCCAAAGATGCCCCACTGTAGCCACTGAGATGCCCCACCTGATCCAGAAAGAAACTGATCACACACCTGAACAAGATAGGCTGATAATCATAGGTGACTGGAATGCAACAGTAGGGAACAAAGCAGACTCAAATATTGTTGGAAGAGTTGGTCTAGGAGCAAAGAATGAAGCAGGAGAGCGAATCATAGAATTCTGTGAAGACAACAGTTTGTTCATTGCAAACACATGTTTCAGGCAACCAAACCGACGATTGTATACATGGACATCACTGGATGGCCAATATAGAAATCAAATAGATTACATCATTGGAAGGAGAAGATGGAGAAACTGTATTCTTTCTGTTAAAACAAAACCAGGAGCTGATGGTGGTACCTATCATGAATGGTTACTATTGAAAATTAAAGCTGAAGAAAAACACCAAAATAGTCATAGTGCCAAAATGCAATCTAAGTGACATTCCTGAAGAGTTTAAACACCATGTAAAGAACAGGTTTGCAGTACTACGTTCAAGTGAACTTGAACCAGAAGAACTATTCGCTGAAGCCAGAGGTATTATCAAAGAAGAATGTGCAAAGACTGTCTGTAACCAAAAGAAAAGTAAAAGCCTCAGTGGATGACTGATGAAACTTTTAAAATTGCTAAAGACAGATGAGAAGCAAAAGTAAAAGGTGACAAAAATAGAATCAAACATCTAAATGCAGCATTACAGTAACTTGCACATAGAGACAAAATTATTATAGTAACCAGGGTGAAGAAATAGAACAAATAAGGAAGAACAAGAGATCTGTTCTGCAACATCCAAGAACTCAAAGGGAAATATAAACCACAGTTAGGCATGCGGAAAGATCAACATGGAGATACATTAACTGAACAGGACAAAATGAAGAAAATATGGGAACAATACACTGAAGAACGTTACCAAAAAAGATAAAAGGATGACAGATTTCTTCCATGAAGAATCTTTTGAAGAAGAATCTACAGTTCTAGAAATGAAGTGAAAGCTGCACTGAGAGCAATGGGGAGAAACAAATCACTAGAAATAGATGGAATGTCAGTAGGGGTCTTCCAAGACACAGAAATGGAGACCATGAAATCTTAACAAGATTGTGCCAACAAATACGGTAAAGCAGAGGTCATTTCAGGGGGGGATCGTGGGGGATCGCAGTTCCCCCGAGTGAGGTATGGGGGGCGGGGCACATGACGAAGCCCCGCCCCCTGCTTCCGGCCGCCCCGCTTCCGGCCCTCATTCAGCCAGGAGGAGGCAGGAGAAGAGGGAGGGTAAGTTGCTTCCTCCCTGCCTCTCCCCACCCCTGCCTGCCTGGGGCCAGGGAGGGCCTTCGCGGGGCTTCCTCGCACTCCCGCCGGCCTTGCAGGTCCACCGCCAGGCCCCTCATGGGGCTCAGCAGTGGAGCTGCAAGGCCGGTGGCGGCGGCCAGGACCATTGGGGGCGGGGTGTGTGGCCTTATGACACACTTCTGGTGATGTCAGGGGGTGTGGCATATGCTAATGAGTTATGCTAATGAGTTCCCCTAGCTCTTTTTCTACTAAATGACCCCTGCGGTAAAGAGAACAATGGCCCACAGACTTGAAACAGTCAATTTTCAGTCCAATTCTGAAAAAAAGGAGATGTCAAAGGCTGTGGTCAGATGAGCTGTTTGAGCCAATTTTGTTGCTTCTCCTCTCCAGATCTAAAATGCTTGTTCAGACGGCAACATCTTGTATCCCGTTCCCAAGTCATCAGTGCCCCATTCTTACCTCCGACTTTCCCAACACTAGAGGAAGTCCTACCTTTATGGATTGAACTGGACTCAACATGCATTTCCTGAGGTCTGAACTCTCTCTTGTGAACTCAAGCAAAGCCAGATCACACACTTCCGTCTTTGTGCCATTTTTTCAATTAACTTAGCGATGTACACGTAAGCGGATCTTTGCCCCAGTGCTGTGAATCACTGCTTGTGCGTTTCTGCAGGATTTCTGCAGGATTTTTGTCAGGACTGTTGAGCCCCCGGGGGAGTTGTTTTTGAGCAACAACCCCCCCCCCAAAAAAAAACCTCGCTCCTGTTTTTTGGGCTTGGAAAGCTGTGGAAATAGTCCCTAGTTAGGCTCCCGTATCAGCAGGGAACCTGGGGAGGCTGACATCCCTAATTCAGGGAGACTTTGGTAAAGCCGGAAAAATTCTATAATCCAGGCAGCCTTGCTTCTGAGCAAACTTGGGCTGAATATCTGCCCCAAAAGTGTGCGCAGGGCTTCCTGGGCCTGGACCTTGGCTAAAGTGGGGGGGGGTGTTAACCAGACTACAGAGGTCAGTTCCCCTGGAGGTGATGCTCAAAATCTTAAAACAGAGACCGTTACCATATATGGAATGAGAAATACCAGATGTTCAAGCTGGATCCAGAAAAGGAAGAGGCACTACACTTCACATTGATTACTGGAGCAAATGAATGTATTTCTGAAGAAAATCAGCTTGTGTTTCATAGATTACAGCAAAGCTTTTGACTGTGGATCTGGAAAAGCTATGGTTGGTTGCTCCAGTAACCAACTTAAATTTGCAATAGGATCTCTACTGCCTCTTCTTTTTCTGAATCCAGCTTGAACATCTGGGATTTATCATTCCATATATATCGTAACAGTCTTTGTTGTAAAGTTTTGAGCATCCCTTACTTGCATGAGAAATTAATGCAATTGTCTGGTAACTGCTCCAGTCCTTGACAGCTCCTCTTTTCAGAACTGGAATGTAAAGTGAGCATTTCCAGTCTGTAGCCATTGTTTTCTTTTCCATATATGTTGGCATATTCTTGTTAAGATCCTGATGTGTCAGGTTCCACAGCCAACAACGGAGTACACACTTATCAGAAAGGTTATACTTTATTGCAGAGCTATAGAGGCATTAACATATAGAGGCATTAACATATACTTTATTGCAGAGCTATAGAGGCATTAACAGAATGGCAACATTCCTACAAGCATAATGAGATATAGGGTATTCGTATGCACCCCCCCTCCCCTCCCCAAACCCTGCCATCCTCAAAATCCCCAAAATCTCCAGGTATGTCCCCGTCTGGCGCTTGGCAACCTTACTGATGACACTTTCCCTATGAGGAAAGGTTAAGGCACTTGGGGCTCTTTAGCTTGGAGAATTGACGACTGAGGGGTGACATGATTGAGGTTTATAAGATGATGCATGGGAAAGAGCAGGTAGAGAAAGAGGTACTTTTCTCTCTTTCTCACAATACAAGAACTTGTGGGCACTCCATGAAATTGCTGAGCGGTCGGGTTAGAATGGATAAAAGGAAGCACTTCTTCACCCAAAGAGTGATGAACACATGGGATTCACTGCCACAGGAAGTGGTGGCGGCTACAAGCATGGACGGCTTCAAAAGGGAATTAGATAAGCATATGGAGCAGAGGTCCATCAGTGGATATTAGCCACAAGGTATAGATAGGGGCTCTGGGGCAAGTGATGCTCTGTCTTCTTGGTGCTTGGGTGGGGGCAACAGTGGGAGGGCTTCTAGTGTCCTGGCCCCACTGCTGGGCCTCCGGTTGGCACCTGGTATTTCTGGCCACTGTGTGACACAGAGTGTTGGACTGGAGGGGCCATTGGCCTGATCCAACATTGGCTTCTCTCTTATGTTCTTATAGGAACTCTCCGTCTGGGGCAAGGGAAGTTCTGTATTATTTGTGCTTGGGGAGGGGGCAACAGTGGGAGGGCTTCTAGTGTCCTGGCCCCACTGCTGGACCACCTGATGGCACCTGGTATTTTCGGCCCCACATGTTATATGTAACTAGCAGTAAAGCCCGTTGTGGAAATAGATACAACGAGATCTAGAAAGAGGCTCTGGGGGAGTGCTCTGGCTTTGGGCAAACAGTGTCATTTTGCTGTGGTGACCTCAGCAGGGTATAATGGCAGAGTCCACTGTTTTCTCCAGAGGAACTGATCTCTGCTCCCTGAAGAGCAGTTGTAATTTTGAGTGATCTGTAGCCCTCACCTGGAAATTGGCAACAATTGTTACCCAGGACGAAATGGCTGGTTTGGAGGGTGGAGTCTATGGCATTCTACCTGTCTGATGTCCCACCCCTCCGCAAACCCCACCCTCTCCAGGCTCCACCCCTCAAATCCCCAGGAATTTGCCAGCCTGGAGTTGGCAACCCCATCTCCTTCGCAGCTAACCATCAACCTACCATTATCTGCCCCTTTGACTTCAGCTGACTTCCGCCCTCCCTTCTGCAGAGCAATTGTAATTTTGAGTGGTCTCCAGCCCTCACCTGGAGATTGGCAACAATGGTTCCCCATGAGGGACTGAGTGGTTTGGAGGGTGGAGTCTATGGCATTGTACCTGTCTGAGGTCCCACCCCTCCTCAAACCTCACCCTCTTCAGGCTCCATCCCTCAAATCTCCAGGAATTTCCCATCGGGAGTTGGCAACCCTATCAGGATTGGCCCCAATATGTTTTCTCCCAAAGGGCAAAGTAGGTGACTGGACCAAACTTAGTTGCCTACCAACAGGCACTGAGGGGAAAGTAGGGTTGCCAGCTTTAAGGAGGGATATACCTGGAGTTTTGGGGGGTGGATTCTGTAGAGGGCAGCATTGGGGGGGCGGAAGGACTCAGCAGGTATAATGTCATAGGGTCTACCCTCCAAAGCAGGCATTTTCTCCAGGGGAAACTGATCTCTGTCATCTGGAGATCAATTGTAGCAGTGGGAGATCTCCAGGTCCCACCTGGAGATTGGCAACCCTAGGGGAAAGTCAGCTGCACAGCAGGGGGTTGAAGAGAATGGTTTGATGGGTGCTGGGCCAAGATTGGCAACAATAGTTCCCCAGGAGCAAATAGCTGGGTTGGAGGGTGGAGTCTATGGCACTGTAACCTGTCTGATGTCCCCCTCTCCGGCCTCCACTCCTCAAATCTCCAGGATTTTCCATACCTAAAGCTGGCAACTTTATCTCCTCCCCTCTCAGTAGCCTCTTATTTTGCCTTAAATTGGTTTTGATGCCAGCAGAGTGAGAAAATGCCAGAGGCTCTGGGTGGGTGCCTCATTGTAAATGCACCAAACAATTCCTAAAGATTTGCCAAAGCACTACTCTGTCGATAAATTGCAGCACTTTGAATTAGCACCAGAGCTTTAAGAGCTCTCCAGCTGTCACCTGGAGACTGGCAACAGCTTGTTTGGAGGGTGGGGAGTATGGCATTGTATCTGTCTGAGGTCCTCCTCTTTCTCTTCCTCCTCCTCAGACCCCACCCTCAGCAGGCTTCATTCCTAAACTATCCTGGAAGTTTCCAACCTGGAGTTGGCAACCCTATGTCCTGGAGTTTGAACCTGGAGTTGGCAACCCCCCCCCAGCCTCTGCCTAGGGAAAGCAGCTGTCATCATTCTCCTCTCCCCCTATGAGGTATGTTAAGGTTGAAAGTGTGTGAATGGTCCATAATCCCCCAGGCAGCTTTTAAAACATGATCCTGGGACCTACACACCACCAGACATTCCAACTGCCTTGCGAGGGGGGGGAGTATGAGGTGTGGAATGGAGTGAAGTCCAATCAGCTTCCATATGCAAAAGACCTTGAAACGCTGGGCGGGACTGCACAAAACAGCCAGTCAACCCAGCCAGCGTCTTCTGACTGACAGTTCAAGCGTCCATACACTAAAGGGGCCAAATTTAGAATGTTCATATAGAATGTTCTTACTCAATTATATATAAGGAGAGATGCTTTTGTAGACAGCTGTTTATTTCAAGGCCAGCTTGGTAGCATCTCTGCATCCCTTGCTTGCAGTGACTCTTCTTCAGCACTAGGGGTGCTGTGGTCCCAGCACTTGTTGCCTGGCAGAATGGAAGGGAAATTCAGAGCACCAGTCACTAGGCCTGAATGTTGCTTGAGGCATCTTCCGGCTGAAGTGCGGATCCTTCTGATCCATCCAGGAGCTTAGCCCCAGGTTAGCTGTAGAGGCAGGACAGGCACGGCAGCCGACCCAAGAAGTAAGGTCTGTGGTCACTGCATAATGTTGGATACAGAGACCATTTTGAAACAAAAATATGTCTAATGAAATTCATTTATTTATTTATCTTATTTAAATTTATAACCCGCCCTCCCCGCGAACGGGCTCAGGGCGGCGTACAGATTGGGGCCAATGCCCAATACATAAAACATTAAAACGGCATTTTAAAAACATTCAGTGCAACATAAGTGCTCTCCACAACAACTGACAAGGGAACAGATGACGTCATCAGGATGGTATCCTTAGTGGCCACAGCTCCACGCAGTACCACCATTTTTGCGCTCACGGCGAGTAGGTAATAAGGGCTATGACAGATAGTAATAGCCGTAGACAGATGGTAACAGTCGTGGGGGCTCCTACCCAAACGCCTGGCGGAAGAGCTCCGTCTTGCGGGCCCTGCGGAACTGTGCAAGGTCCCGCAGGGCCCGGATCACCTCTGGGAGCTCGTTCCACCAGTAAGTAGCCGCCACCGAAAAAGCCCTAGCTCTATTCGCTGCTAGTCTGGCCTCTTTGAGACATGGAACCACCAGGAGATGTTTAGTCCCGGACCGTAGTGCTCGTTGGGGAACATATGGGGAGACGCGGTCCCGTAGGTGTGCAGAAAAGGGGAATGGACAGAGACAATTATGCAGTAATTTGTGTGCAAATGGGAGGGATGCAGAGCAGTGTTCCCTCTAAGCTGAGTTAGTGTGAGCTCACTCACAGTTTTTTTAGCCTCCAGCTCACGCAGGAAGGATGACTCCGGAGCAAATTAATTTATGCAGTGGCCCAATTGCTCGCTCACAACTTTAATTTCAGTAGCTCACAAAGTGAAGGCTCCTCAGAACAGACTCACTATTGTTCACTCCATAACGGCGACCAATCAGAACTGTGCCAATTCCTGAGAGGGAAAGACTCTCATTGGTTGTTATCTACACAACCTCATTGGTTGTTAATTGTAAATAAGCGTGGCCACATTAGCCCGGGAACGTTTAAAAGGAGCCTGGCTCCCAATGTTAATCTGTTCTGGTTATGACTGAATTGAAGCGCTTGTTCGTATCTTCAACAAAGCTGATCAGTTTGGTGTAGTGGTTAAGTGTGCGGACTCTAATCTGGGAGAACCGGGTTTGATTCCCCACTCCTCCACTTGCACCTGCTGATGTGACCTTGGGTCAGTCACAAGCTCTGGCACAGCTGTCCTTGAAAAAGAGCAGTTTGTGTCAGAGTTCTCTCAGCCCCACCCACCTCACAGGGTGTCTGTTGTGGGGAGGGGAAGGGAAAGGAGTTTGTAAGCCGCTCTGAGACTCCGAGTGAAGGGCGGGGTATAAATCCAATCTCTTCTTTCTT
>NW_015176465.1:406578-429674 GCF_001447785.1 Gekko japonicus | reverse complement strand
TCTTCTTCTTCTTCTTCTTCTTCTTCTTCTTCTTCTTCTTCTTCTTCTTCTTCTTCTTCTTCTTCTTCTTCTTCTTCTTCTTCTTCTTCTTCTTCTTCTTCTCCTCCTCCTCCTTCTTCTTCATCATCATCATCATCACTCTCCGGGTCTTTGTTAGTGGCGATCTAACAGTCTCTGTCCTGTTGATCGCTAAGCTCATGAGATGCGTGTGGTTGCCAAGCACTAGCATTTCCACCGCAGCAGCCAACGTGAATCGATATTCACATGGAAGAGAAATTACACCCAGCAAATGATTTTTGTGTGCGTGTGCTTGAAAGGAGAAACCATGAATCCTCTCTCTCTCTCCCTGCAAACACCCACTCACGGTAGTTCATTAAAAAAACTCCTTTTAAGGAAGGAGCCCTGAAGTGCCAGGCAAGCTACTCTTGATTCTGTGTACAAACCAGGCCCCCAGCCTTTGCAACCCCCAAGCCCAACAAAGCTCCCCACCCACGTCCTAAGGACCGTAAGTGCTCCACAGCTGTGGTTTAGGGAGGGGAGAAAGTTCGGTGGAGTGTAATTCCATAGCGTCTGCTCTCCCAAGCAGCCGTTTTCTCCAGGCAGGGTTGCCAAACTCCAGGTCGTGGCTAGAGATCTCCTGGGATTGCAACTGCTCTCCAGGTGATAAAGATCAGTTCACCTGAAGACAATGGCAGTTTTGGAAGGTGGACTCTAGGGCATTATGCCCCCCCATTGACGTCCCTCTCTAAACCCCACCCTCCACAGGCTCCACCCTCAGAATCTCCAGGTATTTCCCAACCCGGAGTTGGCAACCTTACCTCGAGGGGAGATGATCTTTGTGGTCCGGAGATCAGTTGTAATTCTGGAATATCTCCAGGCACCACCTAGATATTGGGAGGAGGAGGAGATTGGATTTATACCCCGCCCTTCACTACCCAAAGGTGTCTCAGAGCGGCTTACAAACTCCTTTCCCTTCCCCTCCCCACAACAGACACCCTGTGAGGTCGGTGGGGCTGAGAGAGCTCTTGACAGAAACTGCTCTTTTTCAAGAACAGCTCTTATCAGAACTGTGGCTTGCCCAAGGTCATCCAGCAGCTGCAAGTGGAGGAGTGGGGAATCAAACCCGGTTCTCCCAGATTAGAGTCCGCGCACTTAACCACGACACCAAAATGGCTCTGAAGAAGAAGAGATTGGATTTATACCCCGCCCTTCACTCGGCGTCTCAGAGCGGCTGACAATCTCCTTCCCCTCCCCACAACAGACACCCTGTGAGGTAGATGCGGCCGAGAGAGCTCTGATAGAAACGGCTCTTTTTCAAGGACAGCTGTGCAGGGATGTCCCATTCCATTCCACTTGTTGTTAGGTAAATAACTAATGGACATACCCAGAATAACATATCTCTGCACTTCAGTCCGTTTCTTAAAATATGGACTATTAGTAAGTAAATAAATTGAGATTTTCAGAGTGTTGCACAAACATTGTGATTTTAAAAAAAACCCAAAAAACACCACCAAAATCTAAAATGCTCTGGCTGGCAGGGGTGACGCGCACTTTGTTAAAGGGCTGCGATTTGGCCAGCATATAATTAACAAACTTTTTTTTTTTTAAGATAATGTCCATGAATTATCTTGATAATAAGCTGTTTGTGTGATCCTCTCCGGGGTTTAAACGATGCAGCTTATTAAAACTGCACTGACAAATCTATCCCCATGGTTTTCAATTATTAGATGACATACAGTAATTAGGGACTTTGTTTTCTCTCTGTCTTAAGATGCTAGTAATTTGGGGGGAAAGACAGCTTTACGAGGAGAAAACTCCAACTGTTTACTCTGCAGTTATCACCTTGGCTTCGATGGAACTTTAGCGAAGTAAATGTTTCACCGAACTGCGGGCGTATGGATTTAATGGTGTAAAATATTAAATACTATGCGTTTCCTGCAAAATAAAAGTAACATAAACAGCTGGAAAGTGACTAGTGGAGCATTAAATTCAGGCATATGTGTGTGGGGGGTAGGGAGGAGCTGTAATTTCCAAAATACATTTCTGCCTGAGATATGCTTTTCAAGAATCCCTGCTGCCTGTGTATATGCAAACTGGTGCCCCGAAGAGAATTTCACACTGAAGCGTTGGCAGTAAGCAAACAGATTATTAATATTCAAAAGACCTTTCAGAAACTGCTGTTTCGGATGTAGTCAGAAAAAGACAAATAGCTTGCATTGTTCGCTCGGTGACAGAAAATGTTGCTGGGAAGCTGCAAAGGGCGCCTTAGGGGAAACTGAAGTTGTTTTACAGCTGGCAAAGCTTTTCCATGTGCCTCATTCCTTCCCTGATAACAACAAAAAAGACCAAGGGGTCTTCCCGGGATGCAAGGGGCTCACTGCCACTTGTGCCCCCTTCGGTCTCCTGTACTTTCTCCTCATAAAGAAGCTGACCCTGTAGACAGTTGCTGCCAGGAACCACCTTTCACTTGGGTCAGAGAAAGACTGGAAGGCAAAAACAGCTGTGAAAAAGGCCACACCCTGACAAAGGGAGGAAGGGAAGGAATAGCCTTGTCATGGCTCCTGCCTGGCTCACAGGGGCCGGCTCGCTCACTAGGCGAACTAGGCATTCACCTAGAGCAGGCCGGCCCTTAGGGGCGCCAAACTGCACCTGGCCCCCCTGCCAAAAGCCCCCCTACCTATCGCCACCCATTCCTGCGACCTGCCAGGCCAAGGGAGGCTCCGCCGGCAGGGGCCGGGGAAAGTGTTGGGCGGCTGGGCGAGGCAGCAAATAGGCAAAGTGGGACAGTCGGTGTGGAAATCCTCTGGCCAGCGGCGGCAGCACCCGAGGGAGGGCGGTAGCCCTAACCAGCAGGGGCAGGATGAGCCGGCCTCGGTGGGCGGGAAAGGGGAAAGGAAGAATCGCCCGACAGCAGCTGAGGCTACGAACGCCGCCCCCTCCTCTCTCGCTCGCTCTCTCGGAGTCTGGGAGGAAACTTTTGGGCCCTGCACAACGCCCTGCCGGAGGATCCCCGCCTGGGGGGGGGGTCGGACTCCCCCCCGGCTGTTTCCGCTCACTGAAGAGTTCCTCCTTTGCCTCATGTCTCTCATCAGAACCAGAGGAGAGCGGTGTGGAGGGCTGCTGAGCACTGCCTAAAGTGCCCTGGAGGGCTCCATGGGGCCGCTGCACCTCGTCGAAAGCCCAGGTGGCAGTCGGAAGGCCAGGCGTCACTGCCCAGGGCAGGGATCTACAGGGATCCACAGCTAGGTCGGCCCCACGCCCCTGGCCTGTAAGCCAAGGCCACGCGTGGCTCCGCCCGCCCTATCCCCTCTCAGCTGTGGAGTCCTGTGAGCAAAAATACTGCTTTCTGAGCTACTGGCATTGCGAGGGGAAGGGGGTGCGCGGAGGGGAGGGGGCAGCGCACGGGGGGGCGCCAGAAGGGATCCTCGCCTAGGGTGCAAAATAAGCCGGGGCTGGCCCTGCTGGCTCACACTCATATGTATCAAATATTCATACACATGATAGGTCAACACTTTCCAACTGAAGACCAAACGCGTTTCGGCCTCACAGGGCCTTCCTCAGTGGGTCACTATTACAACATAGTATAGACACACATTCAAACATATGTATACAAGATCTTTAGTACACTTATATAAAGACCAGATGTTGTATCCTGAAATTATAAAAATAGAGGGGGGGGAAGGGGAAAAGAAACTCGAATTATTATTTCAACTGTATACCAAATCCTTATTAATTTCAACAAATGATTTTTTTCAAACTAGAATTACCTTATATGTTTGTAATTGTGTTACTGGTATTAATGACGGGCCACAGGCATAGTCATATCCATTCCAATTATTCTAAATAAAAACCATGAAATGAAATAGTGAAAGTATTATATTAATAGTTGCAATTGTATTTTTAAAGTAGCCTAATAGCCATGAAAAATGAAAAAATTTGGGGCTGGAGCCTGAGTAATTTGGCTACTGCATAAATTAGTTTCCCCTAGAGCCATCCTTCCTGAGCTGAGACAAAAATGGGTGAGCCGGAGGCTAAAAAACTGTGAGCTAGCACACACTATCTCAGTTTAGAGAGAACACTGGTCCGGATTGAGGTCCTGTTTTTGTTTCCTTGTGAGCACTTGTGAAGACCTCTCTCCTTTGGCCTCATCTAACCATCACAGGCACCTCCGATGGTCAACCCTATAATAGGCCACTAAATTGCTGCCTCCTGTGATCGGGCGGTTCAAAATCTTTGAAAAGGGTCAGCTTGTGTATCTAGCTTTCTAACACTGTAATGAGAAAAATATAGATTAAGCGTCTACAGAATTCATGACATTATCATTTCATATCCTCTCCTGAGCAGGAGAGGCACAACAATAGCTGCTTCGTGGTAATATGGTTAGGCATGCCAAACAGAAGTGAAAGGATATTAAATCTGATGAAAACAGGAGAGATGTAATTAATATTAAATCTGATGAAAACAGGAGAGATGAAAATTCTAGTATGTACCCGCACTCTGGCGGAACTGCCGCTACTGTATTACGAAACAGCTACTGCTTCAAAATATGTGGGATGGTATCAGATTCCAAACACAACACTGAATTGCAAAGCTGTGCAGAATTTAGCCTTTGAGTTATACCAAATTGGCATGTAGCAGATATTGTGATGGAAAGGGATTTTGTCCCTGAGGAGTGCAAAGGGGAAAGGGATAAGAAAAATATTTGAGGGAGTTTTTCTGTGCTGAAAACTGCTAAGCCTTGGAAGTGACATAAACGAGAGGAATCCTCAGAGATTTGCGGCACCCCATCATCCCTCACAGTTAGTCAACCTGCAACCTGAGTTTTATTTATGAAGGGTCAAAATTTACTAGAGGCTCTGAGGGTTTATTTTAGAATGGTACTTTCCCTTCATTTGCCTACTGGGAGTTTCTGTCTTGTTAGGAGAGGAGGAAGCCAGAGGGCTGGAGGCATCCCCCCTTTCCCCCTTCACGTCAGCCCCTCTCATAAACCAAACCCGGTCCCATAATTTCTCTCCTCAACCAGGGTTGGTGGAAGAAAGTGGCATTGCCATCAATTTTCAGCAATCAGTGGTGTATAGAAGTGTGTAAAGGTAGGTTTCCCTTGCTCGAAAGCCAGTCGAGTCCAACTCTAGGGTTGCGGTGCTCATCTCCGTTTCCAAGCCGAAGAGCCAGTGCTGTCCGAAGACATTTCCGTGGTCATGTGGCCAGCGTGACTAAACGCCGAGGTGCACGGAACGCTGTTACCTTCCCACCGAAGCGGTACCTATTTACTTGCAATGTCTTGCTTTCAAACTGCTAGGTTGGCAGGAGCTGGGGCCAGAGACAAGAGCTCGCTCCACCACGCGGCACTCGGGTCTCGAACTGCCGAACTACTGACCTTCCGATCTGCAGCTCAGGGTCTTAACCTCTGAGCCACCGTGGCACCATGTGCAAGTGGCCTATAAATAGAGTATGATGTCAAAATGGTAGAACAGCAGGGTTGCCAGACCCCGGGTGGTGTCTGGATTACAACTGATTTCCAAGTGACAGAGATCAGTTCACCTGGAGAAAAATGGCCACTTCGGAGGGTGGACTGTATGGCACTATACCTCATTGAAGATCCTCCCCTCCCCAAATCCTGCTCTACTCAGGCTCCACCCCCAAAATCTCCACGTATTTCCCAACCTGTAGCTTGCAGCCCTCTGGAAAAGAATGAGCCAGGAACACCAGCACTGAAAATCAGTGGAATAAAGAAGGTTCACGCCACCAACACACAAAAACAAGCAAATGGTCAAAAGGGGCATGTCCATATATCCCTTGAAACTAGAATTCGGCTAAGGTGTGAAATCCTAAGGAAGCAGATGACTCAGTGGGAGATAAAGTTATTTGAAGGGAATAACAAAACCTTCAATATCGTTCTGCTCCTATTGCAATTTATAGCACTGCGTGAAATCAGTGTATTAGAAGGTGAACTATTCTGCTCTTAACTCCTATTTATTGTATTTTCCTTAGTTCTTTCTCTGTATTTCTAAAATCCATGGTAGGCAGCCTGCCAAATTATGGTCATTTGCTTTACTAAACAAAAGATATTACATGAGTTTTACATGTTAAAAAGACCTCCTTGCTCACACCAGCATTTTCCTATAAAAATAGACCCCTCAATTTCCCCTGCTCATATAACCAGACTATTGTAAGCAAGAAATGGCTTCTATTTGTTAGTAGTTACATAAACTGAAAGAAAAGACCCAGGAAGGCTTGAAAGCAGCAAGTAATTACATGTTTTATGTTTTGACTCCTATTACGTAGGCTGGTGACTTGTTCTGGCTGAAGGCCCATCATAGTAAGTACAAAAATAAGCACTTCAGACATTTATTCTGCAGAACAGACAGAAATTAGTGAACCTTACTTGGGGAGGCGTCACCTTCTTCTCACACAGCCTCCATTGTCTTACTTCCCACCGTGAACTGAAATAAGACCTCTCTTATTCCTCACACAGAAAAGTTGGGAAGTGAAGGACGCCCAGCAGTCCGCTCCAGAAATCAGCGGGAGCAGGGATGGCCAGCTGGTGGAAACCAACCAACCCAGATTCTTGTGTCTGAGAAAGGCCTCACTGTTAGCAGAATGAGCGTGCAGGGTCCAACCCCCCCCCCACACACACACACAAAGACCTTTATTGGCATAAAAAGGTAAAGGTAAAGGTTCCCTTGCTCGAAAGCCAGTCGAATCCGACTCTAGGGTTGCGGTGCTCATCTCCGTTTCCAAGCCGAAGAGCCAGCGCTGTCCGAAGACGTTTCCGTGGTCATGTGGCCGGCATGACTAAACACGAAGGCGCACGGAACACTGTTCCCTTCCCACCGAAGTGGTACCTATTTATCTACTTGCCATGTCTTGCTTTCAAACTGCTAGGTTGGCAGGAGCTGGAACTAGAGACGGGAACTCACTCCGTCTTGCGGCACACTCGGGTCTAGAACTGCTGAACTACTGGCCTTCCACAGCCTGCAGTTCGGCGTCTTAACCACTTGAGCCACCGCAGCTCCTATCGGCATAACAGCACAAAATAAAATACACTGGAATCTGTGGTCAAAAAGAACATCTCCTCCTAGAGGCCTGGTGAAAAGTACTGGGTTCGATACATCAGGACGCGGACCACGGCATCCGATAAGACGCGTTTATTGGTACTTAACACATGGAACAGAAACTAATGGCCGGATTGTGGAGGGACACCCGTAGGTCCTATTGGCGGGTTTGAACTTCCCGCCAATGTCCCTATTGGCTCCTTACTAGTAGTTCAGGAGCATAGTTCCTATTGTCTTTTGGACTGAAGCTCTAGCTGCCTCTGGCTAGCGTCAGGCAGCCTCCGAAGACATAACACCTGGTAGAGGAATCTTGCTACAGGTTCAATGATTTCGCTCTTATAAACGCCCTACAGAGATGAGGATCACACAAACAAGATGGGTATTCAGGAAGGGAAGGGCCAGATAAAAGCCCCCAATGCACTGGGGAACGACATCCAGAAGCCAGACATTTCAAGGCAAACGCCTGCTTCTCCAAGACCAAAACCATGTAATCCCTGTCTTTTATGCAGACTGCCAGTCTGGGTTGGGAGGGGGGGCTTTCAGGAAACATATCCATTCCTCAGTCTCACCCCCTTGAAAACTGACGACTTTGCAGCCCCCTGACTCGATGTGTTCCATACCTGTGAAACACCTACTGCTAGGCCACATTTATTTACGCCACTGAACTCCCACTTTGCCCTTCCCCCGGGGGACCCAACATGACTTACAGCATTCTTCCCGCTTCCATTTTATCCTCACAACAACCCTGTGATGTCCATTAGGCTAAGAATGGGTGACTGTCAATGCTCCCTCTAAGCCGTGGAGTCTTGTGAGCAAAAATTCTCCTTGGTGAGCTACTGGCATTAAAGTTGTGAGCGAGCGATTTGGCTACTGCATAAATTAGTTTGCTTTGGAGCCCTCCTTCCTGAGCTCAGACAAAAATGTGTGAGCCGGAGGCTAAAAAACTGTGAGCTAGCTCACACTAACTCAGCTTAGAGGGAACACTGGTGACTGTCCATCCTAGCAAGCTTATACATTCAAGGTTAATATACAGAGTTAATGACCTGTGCGGGGAGTGGATAGAAACACTTTGATACTTTTGAGGCCCCCATTTCACTTGGACTCTGGAATGGGTTTAAAAAAAACCCTCAACCCATCCAAGTACTAGATGTCATAATTATAGGATTCACAATTATAGGATTTGATGAATCTATATTTCTTCCCTATCCCTTTTGTTCTTCTTCTGTACTCCACCCTGGTGAGAGAAAATAATAAAAATTCATTTATAAAGAATTCAGGTTCTGTGCAGTCAAATGCCTTCTCTACATTGAGGAATATTGTTAAGTCCTGAGCTTAACAAAGAGTCAGAGAGTGATTTCAGCCAAAACTCAAGTTTATTCCTCTTCACGATCACTTCTCCAACATGGTACAACATCTGATAGCCCGAACAGTTTGCCCATTGAAACTGCTCGGTATTTAAACATTCCCGGCTAATATAGCCACTTCTACTTTACAGATAACAACCTATCAGGTTGATTGCATAAGGACCAATCACACACGTTCCCACTTCCAGCTTGCTTGAATGTGATTGGACGCATTTGTCTTGGACTTGAATCCCTGTCCAAGACGAAGCTTTACATTGCTTCCCAATGAGATGTTTCACGTTACATCTAATGCATTCATGGCAGCATCTGAATACATTACAAATATAAAGACCACTTTAAACTTTTTATTATTTGCATGTTAAAGTACAGACTTCCTGTCTATTTAGGAAAAAAAAAACTAGTTTGGTTGTTGTCTGTGCACTTAGAGATAATTTGTGCCAAACAAGAGGCCAGTGATTTTAAGATCTTACCATCATTATTTAATAAAGTTATCAGTCGATATGATACATTCTTTACCATCTTGTAGTCCAAGAAATTTGTAGATACACAATACTGGTATTGGGATTTGGGAATATTGTAAAATACCAATATTTTTTTTTTTAGTTCAATATACCTGAACCTGAGGTGGAGCTGCGGTGGCTCAAGTGGTTAAGACGCTGAACTGCAGGCTGGGGAAGGTCAGTAGTTCAGCAGTTCAGCAGTTCAAGACCCGGGTGTGCCACATGATGGAGTAAGCTCCCGTCTCTAGTTCCAGCTCCTGCCAACCTAGCCGTTCGAAAGCAAGAAATGGCAAGTAGATAAATAGGTACCACTTCGGTGGGCAGGTAACAGCGTTCCGTGCGCCTTGGTGTTTAGTCGTGCCTATTTTTTCTGGAACCTTAAATCATGTTGCCCTCATTCAGCCTCATCTAGAGACAACCACCACATGACCCCAGCCACAGAAAGTCACTTAAATCCACACAAAAAGGTCTGCATTTTACCATTGTCCAAATATTTCACACCAAGGGAAGGCAGAAGGAGAAAATAATACTGTCTGCCTGTCTTGTCTAACAAAGTTTGAGTCCAGTGGCACCTTTAAGACCAACAAAGTTTTAATCAAGGTATGAGCTTAAAACCCCCTGAAACAATACTGACCTTGAAAGGCAAAGAAAGTGTTGTGTCCGCTGACCACCAGCAGGGGCCAGTGAACACTCCAGAGCTGGCCGAACCTGGCCACCGTTCCCCCGGCGGCTACCGAGGAGGCCCCGACAACCGACGCTTTGGAACCAGAGGGGCCTGCAACACCCATGCATCCCAGCACAGGGGACGGGGCCCCTGAGGTCCCAGTACCGCCCCCCCCAATGGTCTACTAGAGTATGGCGTACTTAAAGGACTATGTGACCTAGGGTGGGTCCGAACTATGGGGGGAGGGATGTTGTGTCCGCTGACCGCCACCAGGGGCCAGCGAACACCCTAGAGCTTGACTCTGGAAGAACAATGGGGAGTAGGCTCCTGGTCTCTCCACTGGGGGACCAATGGGACCGTGGCGGGAGATTTAAACCCACCAACGGGACCTAGGGGTGTGTCCCCAGGTGTGTATATAGTTGGCTAGCCGGCCGTTTGTCTTTGTCTTTGTTGTGTACCATGCTGATCACTACATCGGTCTCAGTGGTTTCGACATGCATTCAACCCACTACACAATAGAAAGACAGAGAGAGAAAGACAAATAAGGAGAGAGACACACAAAGAGGGACACAGAGGGACAGAGAGAAACGCACATCCAGAGACAGAGAGAGACACACAGAGGGGCAGAGAGAGAGACAGACACACACACACACAGAGGGGCAGAGAGAGAGAGAGAGGGTCAGAGAGACAGAAGAGCAGAGAGACAGAGAGAGACACACACACACAAACAGAAGGACAGAGGGAGGCCAAGAGAGGAGGGAGGCCAAGAGAGACACACAAACAGAAGGACCCACACACAGAGAGAGGGGAAGAGACACACACAGAGGAACACAGAGAAAGACACACGCACACACACTCCCCACCCAAAGCAAGCCCCCCCCCCCACCGGAGCGGCCAAGCCACCCATGGCCTGGGCGCCCTCGGCCCATCCCCCACCCAATCAAGCCCTCGCCACTCCCCCACTTCTGCGGGAAGACACAGGGAAGCATTTAAATGCCTCCCCGCTCCTTGAAAAGCCTTCCGCAGCCGGCCCGTTTTGGCAGGCGGGTGGGGGAAGGCACGGGGAGGCATTTAAATGCTTCTCCACTCCTTGCAGGGCCTTCCCTAGCCCGGCGGTGGCAGGCGAGCCAGGGAAGGCAGGGGTCCGTCCAACTTACCTTCCTGCTTCCCACTCCTTGTGGACCAACTGAGGACTGCTGGGGGCGGGGCTTGCTGCACGTGCCCGCCCCTGGGCTCCTTACTGCTGGAGCGTTGCTCCGGTGTGCTCTGACAGGAAATGACCCCTGCATAAGCCAGGGCTCTTTTTGTAGCAGAGACTCCTTTGCATATTAGGCAACACACCCCTAATGTAGCCAACCCTCCAAGAGCTTACAGGGCTCTTCTTGCAAGGGCTACTGTAAGCTCTTGGAGGGTTGGCTACATTAGGGGTGTGTCGCTGTGGTGTATTCAATCTGACCCATGTATGTATGTATGTGAACTCACTCATTGAATCACTATGTGAAGCTTTCATCCTGGGCTAGGATCCTAATCCTTCAATTGTAATTGGTAGCCCAGGAAGAGCCAACCAATCACCAACAGCCAGTTCCAAGAGCGGGAACTATTGTGATTGGACTTTATCCCTGCAACCTCATAGGTTGGTATTTGTATAGTAGGCGTGGCTACATTAGCCGGGAGAGTTTAAAAGTGGGACAGCTTCAATGCAAAAGCTGTTCTGGCTATTCATGTTGATCTGTTTGGAGTTGAGTTACAAGTTGCTGAATAAAGCTGATCTTTTGCTGAAATCACTCTCTGACTCTTTGTTAAGTAACCGACTTAACAGTCGCCTAATATGCAAAGCAAATCCTGCTACAAAGAGAGCCCTGGCATACGCAAATATAAAGTGAGGATAACAGTTCATCCGCAGTGGAATAATTGACATTCCCAGTACTTTCTGACAAGATAATAAGAAGCTGATTAATCTTTCTCCCATATTTACCTTTGAATGAGTTTCTAATGGCATGTGATCATCCTACGTGATGAGAAAGATAACCATTTCAGTTTACCACCAGCACGTCACGTTCTATCGAGCGCACTTAAAAGCCTGAATTAATGCCACTAGGAAACAGAGCTCTTGGGAAAGCGTCTGTAGCCTGCTAACTACAGAAACACTAACAACCACTTTGATCTGGCTTAGCAAGCTGATCAGTGTTTTGTGTAATCATCATCATCGTAAAAGTTAGCATTTGCGCAGCACTTTGGTCAAAATGCTTCTTGGATATTGACCTGGTGGCCTACTGTTCTGTTTAGCCAAGTCTGAAGACTTCCTCCAGTCTCCTAGTTCGAGGAAAGTTTTCAAACGTGGCTGAGCAGAGTGGGAAGATACTGGCCACTATCTTGTGATTCTTACAACTACTTCATAAGGGAGGTCGGTATCATGGTCAAACGAGATGAGACGCTGTGCCCCACCCAGGGGGCAGCGGGACATCATAATGGACTTCCATGGTTAGCAGAGACCCACCAGACAGAAGGCTGCTCCTTAATCACCTCTTTATTTGGGTGTTTAAGAGAGCCAGTTTGGTGTAGTGGTTAAGTGTGCGGACTCTAATCTGGGAGAACCGGGTTTGATTCCCCACTCCTCCACTTGCACCTGGCTGGATGACCTTCCTTGGGCAAGCCGTAGTTCTGACTAGAGTTGTCCTTGAAAAAGAGCAGTTTCTGTCAAGAGCTCTCTCAGCCCCACTTACCTCACAGGGTGTCTGTTGTGGGTAGGGGAAGGGAAAGGAGTTTGTAAGCCGCTCTGAGACTCCAAGTGAAGAGCGGGGTATAAATCCAATCTCTTCTTCTTCTTCTTCCTTATTGGATGCAGCAAAGTCCACACAGGCTTCCTCGCAAATACAGTTTCCTTCACCCACCTGTTTCAGTAGTAACTGGGTAGCCCCAGGAACTGGTGTACCCCTCTTTTTGTCTGCAGTAGGGGCCCAGGCCTCTAGGGTGGTGACCTCGCAGTGAACTGGGAAAACTTCACCAGTCCATGACCCACCTGAAAGCCCAAATACTGAACCTCTTGGCACCCTACATACCGTTTCTTGCCTCCAGGACCCATTGCAAATGTTCCAGATGGTCCTGCCAAGAGTTACTATATACAATGATATTATCAATACAAGCTGCCACAAATTCATCCAGCCCTGACGACACACAGCCGATTCGCTGCTGGAAGGGAGCAGCTACCTCATGCAACCCAAATGGCATGCAGACAAAGTGGTACAGCTGTTGGGAGAAGGGAAAGCAGGTTTTTTCCAGTCCTCTGGGGCAAGGGGAATCTGCCAGTATCCTTTGGTAAGATCAAGGGTAGACAACTGACTCCTGAGGAAATCAGTTCCCAACAACGGTCCTTCAAAAGAATAAAAGTTTATTGAGACATTGATAGTATTCAGGCATCTTAACTTTATTGTGTTAGAACTAAGGGGAAAGCGCGTGAAGCCGACAGATATACTGAATTCGAGGCAGACCCTGATGGCCCATGGCCAATCAGGCTACAGGTAAAAGCCCGCCAAAATAACAGGCCATTATTCCCACAAGAAAGAAGACACCAGGCATTCAAGGTTACATGGTCAGGCTTACATAGATAACAAGGGTACCAGAAAAACAGCAGAAGTGAAAGTATACATTCCTCACTTCCCCCCATGTCTCCATGACAACCAAGACCAGTCAGAGGCCACTCTGACAGGCACAGCCCAGGCATTCTATAAGGGCCTTCGCCCTAGACATAGGATATGCATCAACTTTAGATAAAGCATTCACTTTTCTGAAATCGCTGCAAATGCGCACCGAGTCATCTAGTTTGGGAACTAGTACCAGTGGGCCTCCACTGACTGTGGGATTCTCCAATTACACCTAAACGCAACATTTCTCATACCTCTTCCCTTAGTACTTCCTCCAACCATTTGGGCCTGTGCCCAGCACCATCTGGTGTATTGAGATAATATATTGGTAAGTGGGTGTATCCGGGCTGAGGGGACAATACATCAGCATATTTCCATTCTAGGTCCCTCACCTGTTGTACAAGCTCATCAGAGAGTCATCCAGCTGCAAGGGTGTGCCTGCAGCACTCAGCCAAGCCTCTGGACCCAGCTGTGTGCCCTCCACCAGATCCTCAGCTATGCGCACCTCATTCTCTCCATGCCTTCAATAAATTGACATGGAATACATGTAAGGTCTTGCACTAGTCAGGGCACCGGATCTCTTTTTTTTTTTTTTTTTTTGAGCCCCCAGAGGGGATTTTTTATTATTTTATCAAACTACAAAACTACTACAGAAAAAAGGGAAGGGGGGACTACATATATGGGATAAAGCAAAAGAACCCACTACTACCTAAAAACCCGAGAGGAGATCCTCACTAGCTTAGTTACAACAAATCTTCATTTCATTTAGATTATTATAAACTGAGTCAAACATTTATGTTACTTTCTTTTTCTTTAACTCTTAAATTTAACTGTCTAGGAACAGTACTCCCAATCATCCCATTTCAGAGTTCTCAAAGGCACAATTCAGAGTCCTTCAGCCTTCACTTCTCCTTTTCTCATCTCTTCCGCAGCTTATAAGGACTTTTTGGAGCAGCTGCCCCTTGCTCTGTCAGAGAGTCCTCTCTGGAAGAACCCGAGTCCAGCTCGCCAGTAGACTTGCTGTCCTCTTCTTTTTTGCCATCCTCTGGTCTTTCCAGCTGAACCCTTAGGAATTCTTGAGCTTTCAGAACAGAGTCAATCTTTTCTTTTTTATCCTTGATCTTGAAAGTGACGCCTTCTGAAAATAGCCATTTATATCCAATTGAGTTTGTCTGAAGGAAAAGCACAAGCTCTTTGTACTTCTTTCTCCGTTGTCTTACTTCAAATGGAATATCCTTTAGCGTTCTGATGATATTTCCCCCCACTTTCAGGGGTATTCCAGCGACCACTTTCAGGATTGCATCCCTCACATGCCTCTTCGAGAATCTTATGACAATTTCCCCAGGCAGATTATTTTTCTTTATATATTTTTCTGAATATGATCTATAAACCACATCCATCTTGCTCAGCAATGATTCTGCCTTCATTTCCGTCACTGGGGTTAGTAATTCACTCATCACTTCTTTAAGATTCTCCCCCCTGTTCTCTGGCATGCCCTGGAAACGAAGAATCACGTTGGCCTTTTCCATTTGCACTTGCAACAGTTGATCTTAAATGGAGATTTGTTTCCTTTCCAGTTTTTGCACTTTTTTCTTCACCTTCTGGGTAGTTGCAGCCACTTCCAGGGCACTGGATCTCATAATCAACAGCACCAACCTTTCTTACCACCTCATATGGATCTTACCAACTGGCAAATAGTTTTGCTGCTGAGGAAGTTAGCAGGACCAAAACCCATTGCCTGGGCTGGAATTCCTGGGGTCTCACCTTTTGATCAAATAATTGTTTCTGATGAGCATGTTCTTTGTCTAGACTACCTGAGGCCCAGGTGGCCATGTGTGCCAACTTGTCCCTCAGGTCCAAGACATGGCCTATTGTGGATCAGGCTGGGTTGCTCTGCTGTTCCCACTGCTCCCTTACTAGAATGCCTCTAAGGTGCTGCCCATACACAGCTCAAATGAGGAGGTTTAGGGAGGTCTGTGGGACCTCCCAGACAGCAAACAACAATGGGGCTAGAAGTGGTGGCTCTGAAGTTGCAAACTTATGAAACATATGTTTTAAGGTCTTGTTAAAATGCTCTACTAAACCATTAGCCCAGGGGTGGTAAACTGATGTCTTTAGGGGTTGGACCGTAAAGATTTTCTACAGCCCCTGCAACACCTTGTTCATGAAGTTGGTACCCTCGTCAGTTAGGATGGCCATGGGAAAGCCTACCCTTGAGATATAGTAAGCAACTCATTAGCATTTGTGATGGACCCAGTACTTTTCAGAGCCACTGCCTCAGGATATCTGGTGGCATAATCACTTACCACTAATATGTGGGTATGCCCATTGGCTAACATCTCAAGCAGTCCTACCAGGTCCATGGCCGCCCTTTCAAAGGGGGTGCTAATGGCTGGCATGGGGATTGGGGCCCCTCCAAGCCCAGCCTTCGGTTGTGTGAGCGGACACTCTGGGCATGAAGCAAAGTACCTTCAGACCAGGTCCATAGTCAGAAATATTTTTTGCTCAGGGGACTTTTTTTCCTTCTTATGGGGCACTAATAATAAAGACAAGTCATGTATCACTAAAAATGTTTCAGTTTTATTACTGGTTTATTACAAAGATGCTAACTGTTACAGAACTTGGGCCCCGGTCACACGGCAAAGTTGCCGCGGGAGAGGCACGGATGGTGGGCGGATTATCCGGGTGCGATCACACCCCAACATCTGGGAAGTGGAGCACACCGGTGGCTTACCGCTGACAATGCGCCTTTAAAAACTAGTAGCTCCAAGGTACTAGTAAACGTTTGCCACGGGCTGCCTCCAGACACCCGTGGTGTTATCGCGCCAGCGCGCAGCATTCCCCTCCGGTCCCTTGTTTACCCTCCGGCGCCGAGGGAAGGACCCGTGGTGTGCCGCCGGTGCGTCTGATCACATAATCGCGCATCAAACTGCACCAGGGCAATTAGCCATGCCTCCCCCCCCCACGATATCCGGCCTGTGTGACCGGGGCCTTGGTTGCCATTCCACCTTCCCCTTCAGGATCTGCAATGTTACTGAGCACTGTCAGCCCTTCTGTGAAGTTATCACTTACGGCTCTTGCAGTGGCCAAATGTCCACTCTACCTATGTTCTGAGAGTCTCTTTAGCTGAGAACCTGAGTACAATTGGTTCACTCGATGCTTTCTGGTGAGGTTGTACAAACTATTACATGCATTTAAAAAAACTGCCTTACAGATATTATTTTTGAGCAGGCATTTACAATCACAAGGTTCAATTGGTGATTGTAGCAGAGTTCCTGGGATCCCAGATCACCGCAGACTGTAACAGCAGCCATGAAATTAAAAGACGCCTGCTCCTTGGGAGGAAAGCGATGGCGAACCTCAGCAGCATGATAAAAAGTAGAGACATCACCATGCCAACAAAAGTCCGCATGGTCAAAGCAATGGTATTCCAAGTAGTCATGTATGGCTGTGAGAGTTGGACTATAAGGAAGGCCGAGCGCCGCAGAATAGATGCTTTCGAATTCTGGTCCTGGAGAAGACTCTTGAGAGTCCCCTGGACTGCAAGGAGATCAAATCAGTCAATCCTAAAGGAAATCAACCCTGACTGTTCCCTGGAAGGCCAGAGACTGAAGCTGAAGCTCAAATACTTTGGCCACCCAATGAGAAGGGAGCACTCACTGGAGAAGACCCTGATGCTGGGAAAGACTGATGGTCAAAGACGGGGACGGCAAAGGATGAGATGGTTGGACAGTGTCATAGATGCAACGAACATGAAGTTGAGCAAACTTCAGAGGACAGCGGAAGACCAGAAGGCCTGGTGTCATCTGGTCCATGGGGTCGCGAAGAGTCAGACTCGACTGTGCGACTGAACAACAAAATGTATGGTATAGTTTTGCCAAGTTTCTCTTGAATTTTTTTTGTACTCCACCTGACCTACCAGACATCACACTTGCCCCATCATAGGACTGTGCTATGAGATGTTCAGGATTAAACCCAAAATCAGTAAGAACTTGAAGCAGTAGTTCAGATATATACTCTGCTGTTAACTGTGTTAGTTCATGCAAACCCAAAAGATGTTCTGCTGGTTTGTCATCTTTTACAAATCTTATGACCGCAGATAAATTTTCAACACCACTTGCGTCACAAGTCTCATCAGCTTTTACACAGAAGAAATCAACTTCATTGGTTTTGTGAATGGAAGCAATTTGCTCTGTTACCATTGATCCCAGGACAGAGTTCACTTCATTCTGAATCCCCGGTGAGGTATAAGAATCATTTGCAGGTATACTATGAATGATTGCTTTGAGTTTTGGATCTTTCTTTATGCTATAAAGAAAGAGTGCCGTGAACAATCGATCAGTGCTTGTCTCCTTCTGTTCTACCTTCTTACTTATTGAACCATGCACCCTCACTACCACAGAAAAACAGTTCATTAACAGCAAGGAATTGGAAGGCTTCTGCAATGTTCTTGACATGATACCTATTCTTCATTATCTCTTCTGGCCCCAACGTAGCATGAATCTCTTTTCCTCATCCTGACGGAGCCTTCTTCCCATAGGGACATTGCCGTCTTGTGGGTTTTAGATGAGCAATGTCTACCAAATACCTTCTTGGCCTCTAAAGCTGTCTTCCAGTTACTGAAACCTGAAACTGTAAATGCAGCATCCCCTTCGCTTACCTTTGCAAATTTTCTGCAAGGGACACAGAAAGCTCTGTCATTCTTGACAGAATACTCAAGCCATGGACGGTCAGATTACCATCTGTTGTTCAAACTCCGATCAATGGTATTGTGTAGTGGGTTGAACGCGTGTTGAAACCACTGAGACCGATATGGTGCTCAGCATGATTTACTGGTACACAACAAAGACAAAGACAAACAGCCGGCTGGCCAACTATATACACACCTGGGGACACACCCCCTAGGTCCCGTTGGTGGGTTTAAATCTCCCGCCACGGTCCCATTGGTCCCCCAGTGGAGAGACCAGGAGCCTAGTTCCCATTGTTCCTCCAGAGTCAAGCTCTGGAGTGTTCGCTGGCCCCTGGTGGCTGTCAGCGGACACAACAAATGGTACCAAATATGAAATGACAGCTGGATTCTTAAGTCTCCAAGCTAACCAACTCTCAGCACGGGAAGCTAACGGCAAAACTACTTTTGGTTGTGATGGCTGTGAATTGCACTTTACACAGTGCATTAAAAGCAAACATTCTTAACGGGAGACTTTTTCTTTTGCACAGACACATTTTTAATCAGCTGATGTCTCCATGGTCCTACCCCTTTCCCCATTCCTCCCAAGAACTAAGCAAAGTTTACGGTCTGTTTGCACACACACACACACACACACACACACACACACACACTGAAGGGGCTCCCTCCTTCCCCCCCATCGCCTCCTCAAGAGCTGTTGATGCCATCCAAGCCACAGAGCAAAAAACAAGTAACACCTCCCGCACCCTGCCACAAGTTGCTGGTCCCAAAAACTGAAGCTGCAAAAAAAAAAAAAAAAGGTACCTAACAGTACCAGGAGCAGCCACAGTTGAACTGTGCAACAGAGTCACTTCAGACGTGGGGTAACTTAGACCGTGGGAAACATGAGGGGGAAGAAGGAGCTCTTTCTTTCTTTCTTTCTTTCTTTCTTTCTTTCTTTCTTTCTTTCTTTCTCTCTCTCTCTTTCTTTCTCTCTTTCTCTCTTTCTTTCTTTCTCCCTTTCTCCCTTTCTCCCTTTCTCTCTCTCTTTCTCTCTTTCTCTCTTTCTCTCTTTCTCTCTTTCTCTCTTTCTCTCTTTCTCTCTTTCTCTCTTTCTCTCTTTCTCTCTTTCTCTCTTTCTCTCTTTCTCTCTTTCTCTCTTTCTCTCTTTCTCTCTTTCTTTCTTTGTTACAATCATAGATCAGTCACGATTGACACTCATAGTTATCAGCACATTTGCAAACAATGAAATTCCCCGGCAGCCTGGCAGGCCGATTTCAATAGCAGAGACAATGAATAAGAAGACTTGACCAGCTGCTTCCTTGTTGGTCTTGCCGCGGGGCAACATTTGGCCACCTTGGAGGTGGTTTTGTTAGAACAGTATGAAAGGGGGGAGGGAGATATTAAATTCATCAGATCTGCCTGGAAAATTTAATAGAATTGGAGTTATTAAAAACAGTAGAAAAATGGGAATAGTATAAAAACATAAATAAGAGAAAGTTAATAAAATTAGTAACATAAAATAATGTTAGTAAGAGAATCACACGATTTTTTCAGCTAAAATAAGTTTACGTTTCCTAGGAGCTAAGCAACAAAATTTTGCCTCAGCATAAGTCACTGAGCTCTGAACGTCTTCTAAGAGGAATTTATGAAGGACTTCTGGCCTAAAGTCAAGATAAGACTGCAGAGGGCTAAATCTAGACAGAAGGGGTAGTATAAGATGGTCTCATTCCTCCTGATAGAATCTGCAGAACAGGAGGACCTGAGTCACTGATTCCACCATATTAGCCATGCATGGGCATATACGTTCATGCATTGGAACTCGAGTGAATTTACCTTGCAGTACAACAGAAGGAACTGCGGTGGCTCAAGTGGTTAAGACGCTGAACTGCAGGCTGTGGAAGGTCGGTAGTTCAGCAGTTCGAGACCCCAGTGTGCCGCATGATGGAGTGAGCTCCCATCTCTAGTTCCAGCTCCTGCCAACCTAGCAATTCGAAAGCAAGAAATTGCAAGTAGATAAATAGGTACCACTTTGGTGGGAAGGGAACAGCGTTCCGTACGCCTTGGTGTTTAGTCATGCCGGCCACATGACCACGGAAACGTCTTTGGACAGCGCTGGCTCTTCGGCTTTGAAACGGAGATGAGCACCGCAACCCTAGAGTCGGACTCGACTGGCTTTCAAGCAAGGGAACCTTTACCTTTTGCAGTGGAAGGGAGTGCCACAAAACGGGCTCTGGAAAAGGCCCATCTATAGGGCTCAGAGGTAATGTTAACTAAATAAGGGGCAACAGTAAAATTAGGCCAAGATTTTATATTTCTGTAGTTCTTGGGTAGCAAAGCTTCTTTGTTTTTTGATTCAATATCACGAAGTCTCTGCTCGACAGCTGTTCTTGCCTTGTATGGGCTTCCATAGAAGAGATCTTCTGGGAACAGGCCAATCTGATTTAACTTATTAAGAATTTGTGAGGACCAGGCAGGGTAAGGGTCTGAGGCTAAAAATAAGGTATTACGAAGCTTTGCCTTAGTCGTGGTCAGTGCCGGCTAATTTGGAAATGTGCTGATGACTAGGCACCTTTCTGGAAGGAAGGAGGACAATTTGAGGAGATGGGTTGGGAAATCAGGAAGCAGGAGGCGCACAACGGTCGGAACGCACTGTGAGCCAGTGCGGCACAGCGCGGCTGACAAAATTAAGTCTCTAGCATGCTGTGGAGGAGCCAGACAAAATGGAGATGGTCAGGGCAGATTCAGGGAGGGCTGGGCACATTCGGGAGGGGGCACCGCCCCCTGGAGGCCCCCCATGGCTATGGGCCAGCTTTGGTCCTGCTCTCAGATGCCCGGCCAGTAAAACATTTGGGTGAGTCAGGCAATAGTCTTTTCAAAGGCCAAGTGTCCCACAGCTGGGATATGATAACATGATAGCAAGAGGACCGGCATGATACCAAGAGGCCCTGTGGCTGGGGAGCAAGGCGCTGAGTCCTCTTCTCACCAATCTGCGGGGCCCAGAGCAACAACAACAAATACCTTTTATTGAGATACAATATTAGAAAAAGAAGAAGAAGAGATAGGATTTATAGCCCACCCTTCACTACCCAAGGGAGTCTCAGAGCGGCTTACAAACTCCTCTCCCTTCCCCTCCCCACAACAGACATCCTGTGAGGCGGGTGGGGCTGAGAGAGCTCTGACACAAACTGCTCTTTTTCAAGGACAGCTGTGCCAGAGCTTGTGACTGACCCAAGGCCACATCAGCAGGTGCAAGTGGAGGAGTGGGGAATCAAACCCGGTTCTCCCAGATTAGACTCCACACACTTAACCACTACACCAAACTGGCTCTCAAAAGGGGGGGGAAAGCAATTCCCGGTATTAATAAGGGGCCCAGAGCACTCGATACGGCAGCCCCTGCTCTAGGGTTGCCAGGTCCCACCTGGCATCCGGTGGGGGACTCATGGGCCTTCTCTGGAAGCCTTTCTGCTGCACGCGCAAAGCGTGCATGGCGCAGTGACGTCACCAGGAAGTCGTCATGCCGCTGACATCATGTCAGTGTAATAAACCTGCCCATTTCCACACATTAAGCCTCTGTTAAAAGGACAGGACATTTTTTTCTCTCCAGGTTGTTTTGTTGGCAACCCTGTGCAGCCAGGGAGTCAGACGAAGGACTAGTGAATACGCACGAGGGAGGTTTGTCGCTAGCTCTGCGAGTTCCTTCCCTTGGGGCCACTGAGTCCACCTTCTAAAGTGGCCGTTTTCTCCAGATGAGCTGATCGGTTGTATTCACAGGAGATCTCCAGGCCTCGCCAGGGTTGTCAGCCCCCAGCTTTGGGCGGGGTTCCCCCCACTTTTGGGGGCTCCAATCCAACTGGCCGGTGGGGGGAAGCCCCACCCCCTAGCGCAACCACCCCCTCCACCACCCCTCTACCTCCCCTCCTTCCCAATTTAAAGGGCTTCAGCCAATCAGAAGGGACCACGTGGCCTTTGAAGACCCTTTAAAAAGGTCTCTTTGCGAGCTGAGCATGTAGCCTGCAACCGGCCCTCTCCCTCCCTCCTGCTAGATTTAAAGGGCCCTCTGGGTGATTGGTGGGCCACGTGATCCCCACCGTTCAGCTGGAGCCCTTTAAATCGGGCAGGAGGGGAGGGAGAGGGGTGGCCGAGTGGGTGGTTGTGCTTGGGGATGGGGCTTGGGGGGTCCTCACCCCCCCCCGGAACACCCACCAAATTCCCCCGCTGGAGCAAGGAGCGGACCTGGCAACCCCAGGCCCTACCTGGAGGCTGGCAACCAGTGTTCCCTCTAAGCTGAGTTAGTGTGAGCTAGCTCACAGTTTTTTTAGCCTCCGGCTCACACGTTTTCGTCTTAGCACAGGAAGGACGGCTCCAGAGCAAACTAAGTTATGCCGTAGCCACATAGCTCGCTCTCAACTTTAATGCCAGGAGCTCACAAAGTAGGATTTTTGCTCACAGGACTCCACAGCTTAGAGGGAGCATTGCTGGCAACCCCATTCTCTATCTAGAGGGACAAGTAAATCCTGCTGCATTCAGTGGGCTTGTTTTCAATGTTCCCTCTAAGCTGTGGAGTCTTGTGAGCAAAAGTTCTCCTTTCTGAGTTGCTGGCATTAAAGTTCTAAGTGAGCGATTTGGCTGCTGCATAAATTAGTTTGCTCTGGAGCCATCCTCCCTGAACGAAGGCAAAAATGTGTGAGCCAGAGGCTAAAAAACTGTGAGCTAGCTCACACTCACTCAGCTTAGAGGGAACACTGCTTGTTTTACTTTTCTGTGTGTACACCCTCTTTTATCTCTCCTTCCCTTCTTTATTATTATTATTATTATTATTATTGTTGTTGTTGTTGTTGTTGTTTTGGTATTTCAAACTATCCAACAGTTTAATCATTAACACAACACTGTTGCCGATTATGAGCATTAATATTACAATACAATGTTCTGAATTAAGGCGCAAACAGCTCAACTCTTCAGACTTCAAGTATTCCCACTGCATTCAAACACAGAGGTAAGGTGACCCTTCCTGTCTTAATGCATCTGTTTACATGTGTGACAAGGGGCAGAGGAAATCTTTCTCGGGACCCTCAGCTGCCCTGTCCTATGCCCCGGCTTTGGCTGGGAGGGCGGGGTACAAATCGGGTGGGTGGGTAGGTAGATGGATGGATGGATGGATGGATGGATGGATGGATAGATGGATAGATGGATAGATGGATAGATG
>NW_015176465.1:359992-406258 GCF_001447785.1 Gekko japonicus | reverse complement strand
AGATGATGGATGGATGGATGGATGATGGATAGATAGATAGATAGATAGATAGATAGATAGATAGATAGATAGATAGATAGATAGATAGATAGATAGATAGATGTAGTGTGCTTCAGCCTGCCTTGGACTTAGACTGTGAGGGAATATGTACATCTCTCTTCCAACAGCTAATACCTACTAATATGCCTTGCCTGCTTTGGTATGAGCTGAAATACAATTTGGTAGTCTGAATTGAGCAGAGGAGTAAAGAAAGGATTCTTTGCTTTTTCCGGGGTAATTGGCAAAAAGGTGTCCGGATAGGCTGCAAGGGCAGGCTGTTTGCTTTTGGGGAAACAGATGCTCCTTTTCTTATTTGAGCATCTTTCTGCTTCTCCCTGTTGTACATTTGCAAATGAACAGATATTACAAAAACATCACAAGACGCCCTGTTCAAACAAAGCACTTTTCTCTCTCCCTGTTTTCATAACTCTTCCTTTACGGTTTATCTAGGAGCAGTTTTTCCCACCCCATTATCTGGATCGTCCTCTATAGGAGCTGTTTGCATAGGGAGCAATTCATTCAGAGAACACAGCCCTCCCGCCCATTAATGTTTCCTAGAATCAAGCAATAACAGCTGAGATCAAATGCCTTTTTGTGGCCTCAAAGCAGCAAGGCCATTTATAGCGGAGCGAGGGTAATGGATGGGATCTGACGCTGTCAATTCTGTGCAGACGATGAGTGATATCTAGGAGGTCTTTTTGGCAGGTGACCTTCTTAAGAAAATCTTTTTAAAAAATGATTGCAAAACCTCTAGCAAAACACTTCAAAGCCACCATAAGTGCAAAACACTTTCTACAGGAGAGCTCCAAATGCAGGAAACATTTTCTACCTTGCTACTTATCTATCATTATCACTATCTGTAAGGAGCAAACTAGGGCGGTTCTGTTCACGCCATCGTGACGGCCGCCAAATGGAACCGCCCACAGAGAAGCCAGGAGTTTCTGCACACTGGGGAGACTCCGGGAGTGTGCAGAAAAGGCTGTGCAAATTAACCCAAGGAACCCCACCACGTCCACTGTGGCCTGATGAAAACAGAATGTGCTCCAGGAGGCAGAGAACATTATGAGTCATCGCTTAATAGGCTTGCCCAGTGGTCATTTCATAGAAAAAGAGCTAGGGGAACTCATTAGCATAACTCATTAGCATATGCCACACCCCCTGACATCAGGGGCCCGGCGGTGGACCTGCAAGGCCAGCGGGAGTGCGAGGAAGCCCCGCCAAGGCCGTCCCTGGCCCCAGGCAGGCAGGGGTGGGGAGAGGTGGGGAGGAAGCAACTTACCCTCCCTCTTCTCCTGACTCCTCCAGGCTGAATGAGGGCTGGAAGCGGGGCGGCCGGAAGCAGGGGGCGGGGCTTTGTCATGTGCCCCGCCCCCTGCACCTCACCCGGGGGAACTGCGTTCCCCCGCGTTCCCCCCCGAAATGACCTCTGGGCTTGCCAAGTCCCCCCCGGGGGGCAGGAAAATCCCCGCCCGAGAGGCCCGTTACCCGCTGCCAGCGGATCGGGCCCCGGGGGAACCCCACCCCCGAAGCACACAACATGCCCGGTGTCAGCACGTCACCCGGAAGTGACGCAATCACGTTGGGCACATTGGGGGTGGGGCCACAATCATCCGAGGGAAAACTCTATGACACTGTCTAACCATCTCATCCTTTGCTGTCCCCGTCTTCTTTGACCTTCAGTCTTTCCCAGCATCAGGGTCTTCTCCAGTGAGTGCTCCCTTCTCATTGGGTGGCCAAAGTATTGGAGCTTCAGTTTCATTATCTGGCCTTCCAGGGAACAGTCAGGGTTGATTTCTTTTAGGATTGACTGATTTGATCTCCTTGCAGTCCAAGGGACTCTCATGAGTCTTCTCCAGCACCATAGTTCAAAAGAAACTATTCTTCGGCGCTCGGCCTTCCTTATAGTCCAACTCTCGCAGCCATACATGACTACTTCAGTCCTTAGTATGGGGAAGGCTACATGTCCAAAAGACTGGATCATTTTGGATACGCAGATCTATTTCCCTCACACACCCTTTTCTTGAATTGTTTCAGAATCACAGGCAAGCAGAACGGTTGTGTCCCAAGCGACTGAGAAAGCTGCAGTAGGTGATAATAAAAGCTGTTAATGTGATAGCCAGGCGGAAAAATTACCAGCACAATTTAATATTCCCCAAATGCTGTGCTCCATGCCAAAGGGGGAACACCATAAATGGAGCAGAGACACATGCCAGATGGCGTCAAAATGAGACATAATGATAAAGGACAGTCAATGACAAAACTGGGGGAGTTTCTGCCTCTGCTCCATTTTTTTTCAGTTGCCCCCAAACCAGCTGAAGCCACACAACGGACTTCAAGACTGCAGGGCTCAGACCAATTATGGTTCGGTAGCCTTTTGACATATAGTAGGGGAAATTATTTCATGTAGGGATAGAGAACTATTAAACTCCTGCTTTATTGGTATGGAGGGGGAGTGTTATTGTAATTTTAATATGTGAATTTTATTGTATTTATTGTTTTATCGCATTTTAACCTGTGTACACTGCCTTGAGCCAGTTTGCCCTGGGCATGGGGGGGGATATAAATTGAAAGTAATAAATAAATAAATAAATAATCAAAACCTGGTTTCTTCCAATCCACCTGTGCTGGCCACAGCTGGCCAATGGCAGCTTTGTCATGAGCCTTTGTAAATGCTACATTAATGAATTGATGGCTACAGATAACTGTTTATCTTCCCAAGTGTGCCATTCACACCGATCACTGTGTAACGTGCCTTTCTTCTCACACACACCCCAGTGTTATATCAGGGGGGTTTCGAGGCTCCCATTAGAGCATATCCTCATACATATGAAGGTCACGCCACCATCTGTAAGACTTTAATCATGCACATGTCAAAATGAGAGTTTGCAGAGAGGCTGTAACGCTTTTTGCTTCCTTTCACAGAACCACAAAAATCACAGGTTTGATGATACGGCCTCAGAGCAGAAGACTTAAAGAAGCTGTGAATCTGTCAGATCCCCAGTTAAGAAACTCTCCACAACACTATTGGCAGTGATGCTTTATTAGAGAGATGCTTACTACAGGAACTGGTTCTTTGTCAGGACTAAAGAAAGCACGTGAAATTCAGAGGTTATAGGTAAGATTCAATGCACCCCCACACCCCATGCATACGTCAGCATTCAGCCCCCTAGCATTACTAGGACAACCCTGACAGATATAAGGTGTCTTATCTATTCTAGCCTGGCAAAAGAGTCTCCAAGGCCGAATCCCATGAGAACAGGCTGAGGGGTGCAACTTGAGAAATGGTTATGGCTACTACATGCAAGCACTCAACCCACACACTCTCCCCGCAGGAATTCCCTCCCCCCAATACATGGCAAGGCAAGCAGTAAAGCAGAACCAAGAGAAGCAAAACCGAAACCTTGAACCTTGTCTCTCTGGGCTCTCCTCAATGTGTTTCACGATGCCCAGTGTGTTCTGGGTAACCGGGGGGAGCCAAAATTACACCAAATATTCTCCTATGTGGTTTTTTTTTTCTAGTGTAGGTACCAAGCGCCAGCATACCTGGAACTGTCTGTACCTTTTAGCTGCCATATAAAATCAAACAGGAAAATCCATACTGCCTGTAAAGGCCGTGTACATAAAACAAGTGCGATCTAGTGCTTATGTGGGTCTAGGAACAGGGGTACCTGGGTTCTAATCCTCAGTAGTGTTACTACCCTCATGGTAGGGCAGTTTGCCTGGAGGGAATGACAACACAGACTCAATAGTATACCACAAAGTCTAGGAGAAATGGAACCTTAGCGTGAATGCTGAGGATGGATCCTCTAGGACAGGGGTGTCAAACATGAGGCCCGGGGGCCAGAAGTGGCCCGTCCATGGCTCTTACCCATCCCGCAAGCAACTGGTATGTATGGAAATGTAAGGTACTCTCCCTTTTGTGGTATCCCTTGGGAAAAAAACTAGTCTTGCATATGATTAAATATATTTATTGGGGCTTTTGTGGGTTCCCCAGTAAATCAATTGCTTTCACTGCTAGGGATCAATTGCTTTTGTTTGTATTTTGAGTAAAAAATAGTATTGTTAATGGGTTTGCCTGTGTCCTTCAAAAAGTTTATGTCTCCAGTACCCGAGATTACATGGCCCAGCCCGACAAAGTTACATTTATGTCAGATCCGGTCCTCGTAACAAATGAGTTTGACACCTCTGCTCTAGGACTGCTGCTTCTGATGTGGTATGTCATAGAGCTGAGAGAGGTGGGGGGGAAAGATTGATTGTTGCCTGTAAAAACATTAAATGCAAGAAGCTGTTTGTAGATTGAGAGATGGCTGGGGCTGCTTTGGGGGGCATCCTTTTATGGGTCTCCTGTGTTGATTTTTCTTGCAAAAAGAAAAGAAAAAGCTGAAGAGGAAGACTGGTGCACGTAACAGCCCCAAATGTTCACTGAACCATGGGGCGGGTGAGCAAGAGTGAGCTTGATGGCCCCGCCCCTTGCCTCCATGTGGTCCCCTGATGGTCTGCATGGGTGAATGCATAGAGGTGGGGGGCAGGGCACTCCCACTCTCCCTCCCCCACACATCCAGTGAATGCAGGGAGGCCAAGAGCCATTATGGTTCCCTGGATAAATGTTTCATCTGCCCCCCCCATGACTCTGATCCAAAACAAATATCATAACAAAACAAATCACTTTCCTTTCTGTTACTATTAACAGAATAATAATTGTTACCTGGATTAAGCCCCATTGAACGAAACCTCCTTCTTTGGAGGTTTTCAAACAGAGGCTAGATGGCCATCTGACAGCAGTGCGGATTCTGTGAACTTGGGCAGATCACGAGAGGGAGGGCAGGAAGGGTTGCATCAGTTCTTAGTCCTTATGGCCCTTTCTTTCACGCCCAGGGAAATGCTGATTGCCACTTTGGGGTCAGGAAGCAATCCTGGAAGTTTTTTGATATCTTCTGGGCATGGAACAGTGGTCACCACAGGTGTTGAGCGGGAGGTATTTGTGAACTTCCCAGATGTTATTGTCTGATCGCACCCTTTAAAGCCACCTGGCATTCGTGCCTATGTCGGGTCTAATTGTGCGTATGATTGCAGCCCCAGTGTTCATTCCACTACCAAAAATAGGAGACTCCAAAGACTGCTTCAATTATCGCACAATCGCTCTCATCCCTCATATAGCAACATTCTGCTTAAAATTATACAACAACGTCTGGCACCAACCATTGAAAGGGAATTACCAGATGTCCAAGGCAGCTTCCGAGGGGGCGTGGCACTTGTGACCAAATAGCAAATCTGCACTGGATCATGTAGAAATCTCATATATATCAAAACAATTATCTACTTATGCTTCATCAATTACAAGAAAGCCTTTGACTGCATCGATCATGACAAACTGTGGAGAGACGTACAAGATCTGGGGGTACCAACACATCTGGTCAAGTTGATACGATTGTTGTACACAAACCAGGAAGCCACTATGTGAACACCGTATGGAGATACTGATTTGTTCAAGATAGAGAAAGGAGTACGACAAGGTTGCATCCTTTCACCTTTCCTATTCAACATGCATGCTGAAACAATCATGAGGAAGTTAGAGCTGTAAGAATCAAAAATCGAGGTAAAGATTGAAAGAAGGAATATCAACAGTCTTTGATATGCTGATGACAAAACCCTCCTCTCAGAAACTAAAGAAGGCCTGGAATACCTAATCAAGAAAATCAAAGAAGAAAGTGAGAAGTTTGTCCTCTTCCTAAACATAAAAAAGACCAAGTTCATGACCACCAAGAAGAATTTGTTGTTCAGTCGCACAGTCGAGTCCGATTATTCGCGACCCCATGGACCAGATCTTCCTGTCTTCCGCCGTCCTCTGAAGTTGGCTCAATTTCATGTTCGTCACATCGATGACACTGTCTAACCATCTCATCCTTTGCTGTCCGTCCCCGTCTTCTTTGACCTTCAATCTTTCCCAGCATCAGGGCCTTCTTTGCCAGTGAGTGCTCCCTTCTCATTTGGTGGCCAAAGTATTTGAGCTTCAGTTTCATTATCTGGCCTTCCAGGGAACAGTCAGGGTTGATTTCTTTTAGGATTGACTGACTTGATCTCCTTGCAGTCCAAGGGACTCTCAAGAGTCTTCTCCGGCACCATAGTTCAAAAGAATGTATTCTTCGGCGCTCGGCCTTAAGCAAGAGCAAGAAGAATAAAAACGTCAAAATAACAGTTGACAATGAATGTGTGGAAGAATTCACTTTCTTAGGGTCACAGATCAACCAAAATGGCGAATGTAGTCCAGAAATAAAACTTTGAATCACACAGGGTTGCACAGCAACGATGAGCATGAATCAAATATGGAAGAGCAAGGACATCAGCCTAGCAATCAAATGCAGTGTTTGCATTTGGTTTTTGTGTTATGGCTGTGTTATGGCTGCAAAACGTGGACCATAAAGAAGGAAGACAGGAAGAAAATCAACTCATTTGAGCTGTGGTGCTGGAGAAGGCTCCTGTGCATTCCTTGGACAGCAAAGGTGACAAACAAGCAAGTATTGGAGCACATAAAACCAGACATGTCATTGGAAAGAAAAATCACAAAACTGCGACTGACTTATTTCAGCCACATCATATGGAAGAACTTACTAGAAAAGGCAATTATGCTTGGATTGGTTAGTGGCAAGAGGAAACCTGGCCGCCAAAGAACATGGTGGCTAGACACCATAAAAGTCGACACCAGCCTGAGCATGGAACGACTCAAAGAAACAGATCGGAAAACTTGGAGAGAGCTGGCCCATAGAATAGCCAAGAGTCGGTCATAACTAAATGGCTAACAACATGCTTAATAATGCAGAGAATGAATAATATTTTTTAAACTGCTAGCCCCAGATGAGAGTTAGAACAAAAGAGCAACTTTGTAAGCCTCCACCCCTGGGACATCTTCCTTTTCCGATCTACTGATTACCCAACTGGAGAATCCCAGACCTAACAAATTATGCATTTTAACACCTTGCTCTGGCGGCAACTACATTGGGTCTTTAACTAAATAGCTAGGATATCAGCATGGATAAACAAAACATGTACATTCTTCCACGATGTCAGGGAGAGAACCTGCAAAATTCCGACAAAAACCAGGTGTAAAAATGGTAGGATAACTGAATGCTCTGTACCTTTCATAAGAATAAAATGACTTGTTAGATCACACCAGTGTCTTCTATCCCAGACTAGCTGGGTAGCCAGATGCTTCTTGGAATCCTATCACCAGGTAACAAAGGCAACAGGCACCCCAGAAAGTTGCTTCCTTCAAACTACTATTCAAGTGTATACTGGCCCTGAACATGGAGGTTCTATTTAGTCATCATAACTGAGGGCAACTCGTGGACCTTTCCACCTCCATGAATCTGTCTAATCCCTTGTCATGCCTGGGAGCTCTGAAACTTAGGACTCCATGCCTTTAACATCATCAGAAGCACGAGAGTCCTCACCAAACCTAATTGCCGGGGAGGATGAATGCCAAACCCCAGGACAGTTTGCACCTGAAGCCGATTGGGCAATGCCTGGCCCCAGCAACACGCCACCCAATTCTACGCCACCTGTTGACCGGCTGAGGAATCAGAGACGCCGGGATTTGGCAACCAGGCGCAAGGAGGCACGCTTGCGCAGTTGGCGATCATTAAGCCCAGATTACTAACAGAACCAAGGACTTCGCGAAGCCGTGCTAATGAGATAACAACCCAGCACGCTATTTGAGCAGACCGCTGGCTGCTAGCAAACTGTGCTGGCAAACTTGTCCGTTGGACCAGAAGCTCTGCACCTCTGACTCTGTTTGGCTCCTGACTAATTTCCCGGTTCCTGACTCTAGTCCACGTTTTGACGACCCCTCTGGCTCTTGATCCTCGGCTACACTTCCTGACTACAATACTGGCTTGTTTGGACTCTGACTATCGGTAACGTTTGACTACGGCTTGGCTTTGTGTGATTGGGACTTTTGCTCAGACTCTTTTGATCTCTCCGGCTTGACTCTTGGACTGGACTGTACACTCTCCCTCTCTGCCTTGCTCCATTGGCCCTGTTTTGACATCCCTTCTAAACCAGCTGATGTCACCTCTAATTCACACTTATAACCTCTTTTCTAATACAGATTAATACAGACCACAATGTGTATAAAGCATAAAGATGTAAAAATCATCAATTACACTACTTTGATAGATACTCAGGGAATATTAACTTGACACAGAAGTTTTATTTATTTTATTTATTTATTTATTCAAGTATTTCTACCCCGCCCTACCCCGCAAGCGGGCTCAGGGCGGCTTACAGAGGCCTAAGCCATACATAAAATACAATAAAATCAGTAAAATCACAATCACAATAATAACATACCATTAATAATAATAAAATACTATAAATACTATAAATTCCAAGATGGTCCACAGTTGGTACCTACAGGGAATACTCCCTGTTGATAATATTATAATAGTTGTTCCGGCAATATTTGTCCAAGTTTATCAGCTGATCTTGCTGCCATATAATTCACAATTCTTTTCTATTTCTAAGCATGTTTTAACTCCCCGGCCAGGATAGAGATGAGATGAGGCAGGAAAGGGGGGAGGACAAACACCAAAAAATTAGATGGAGGGGGAAGAGGAAAAGGAAGGCATACCAGGTTGGTTGATGACTTTATGAAAAACTCATTATAGGAGCGTTCCGTGCACCTTGGTGATTAGTCATGCCAGCCACATGACCACGGAAACATCTTCGGACAGCGCTGGCTCTTCGGCTTTGAAACGGAGATGAGCACCGCAACCCTAGAGTCGGATTCGACTGGCTTTCGAGCAAGGGAACCTTTACCTTTTACATTATAGGAAAATGTTTTCATTAGCCTCATAGTTTAAAAGAAGTTTGAGGCCTTGGAAAGCTTTCTTTAAAAATCGCTGCTAAAAAGGGGCGGCAAACCAGCACCAACCAAGACGTCACAGCTTCTGTCTGCTTTGCTTTGCTCTGTCTTGTCTGTACCCCACTTGCTTCAGTGGAGAAACTGCAATGAAAGTTTTAAAAAAATGCAGGATGATTCTAGCTTCACTGGGCCCTCAAGCTGACTTGGACCCAAGAATTTTGTACCCCCATAGACCACACTGCATTACTGCATGAGGCAGTCATGTGCACTGGGTTTGACTGTACATGAGTTCCCTTAACGCGTATTACAGGGCTCTAAATGCATATCCCCATGTGGTAGCATCACTCCTTGGATGAGGGTCTTCTTGTCATTCCTTTTTTTCTGCTGCAAACAGGTTAGAACAACTATTGCTCCCCACATGGTGAAATGGTCACATTAGTAAGACTCCTATTTTACTGAGCTTTCAGAAATTATGTAAGGCTGAATCGTTCTGTACAGCTTCTTTTTACTGAGGCCTAGTCTTTTCTGAAAGGGCAGGTGTCTAGAGTTGGTATATTTTGATGTTTTGTGTTTATTTTAATATTTTGTGTCTATTCTTCGGCATGGTGTAGTGGTGAAGAGTGGCGGACTCTAACCTGGAGAGCCGAGTTTGACTCCCCACACTCCTCCTCCATAGGAAGCCTGCTGGGTGACCTTGGGCCAGTCCCAGTTCTCTCAGAACTCTCTCAGCGCCACTTTGAGACTCCTAAAGGTAGAGAAAAGCGGGGTATAAAAACCTATTATTATTATTATTATTATTATTATTATTATTATTATTATTATTTGGCATGAGTTTACTTGTAGCCACCTTGTGTCCATCACGGGGAAAAGTCCAGTTATAAATACTACAAATTTAAAAAATTTAAAATATGTACACCTTACACTGAGTCAGACAGATCTTTATCCAAGCAGTCCAGGTAGTCTGGTAGCAACCACACTTACTGGTGGCAGCTCGATGGTGTTCCAGGCAGATTCTTTCCCAGAGCTAGTTTGGTGTAGTGGTTAAGTGCGCAGACTCTAATCTGGGAGAACCGGGTTTGATCCCCCACTCCTCCACTTGCACCTGGCTGGATGACCTTGGGCAATCCATAGTTCTGATAAGAGCTGTTCTTGAAAAAGAGCAGTTTCTGTCAGAGCTCTCTCAGCCCCACCCACCTCCCAGGGTGTCTGTTGTGGGGAGGGGAAGGAGTTTGTAAGCCGCTCTGAGACTCCTTTGGGTAGTGAAGGGCGGGGTATAAACCCAATCCTCTTCTCTTCTTCTTACCTGAAAATATTTTTCATAGCTAATCATGATGCCAGAGATGAAGTCTGGGGCCTTCTAAAGATACAAGGTGTGTTTCACTACTGATTCATGGCCTCTCCCCCTTATCTACCTACATCAAAATAAGCCCCACTTTCTCTGCTGATGTAAAAGTCAACCGTGGGCTTGTTTTTATAATATACATTTGTGGATCATGAATGAGTCACAAGTTACAAGGATAAGTCATTGATCAGAATAAGGTTCTGGTTTTTACACTCTCCTCCCACTCCTCAGCATGCAACAGATGTTGGAATTCGCACCTCATAAATTCCTGGCAGATTTTGTCAAAAATGATCGCAGGTGGTTCGGCACTTGGCAACGTTTTCAGGAAAACCCGGACGTGGCCAGACACACACTTGCTGCAGAAAATGAAAAAAAAAAACGTACAGTTGGCAGGTTGCCTTTCCAAGAGACGGTGAGTGTCTGAGATAAAGGAAATGTTTTACAGATATCGTTGCTTCTAGCCTGCTTGTGATTAAAAAGATATCTTCCTACTTCCGTTTACTTTTCATTCATGTTTCAAGGTTGTCTTGGTATTCGTAGGATTGGAAGGGGAGAGAGACAGAGAAGATTTTTATAAGCTACATAATAACATAACCCACATGAATGCATGACAGGGTTTTAAAAAAAACAACCATAGGATTAATCTCAGGAAAAGATGGAGGAGGAGATGAGAGGAGGGATTAACCTTTTCCCTGCTGTTGTTTTTCCACCCAAAATCTCCTTCTTTGTGCTGTCCCCCCCCCCCACAGCCCGTGGGTGTTTACGGTGCTGAGCACACGCACCTGCCATGTCTGTGCTGAAAATGGAAGCTCCTAAGTATACTTTTCTTTAATATTGCAGCCTCCCAAAGCTACGTTCATTTTTTAAAGAAACTCTTCATGGCTTCTTACATGCCAGTCTTCACCCCTTAGGCAGCGATGCAGAAGAAACAAATTATCTGAGCACAGACTTTATTGGTTATACTGATAGTTTTGTGAGGGAATTTTCCAGAATATAAGATGGGAAAACAAAATACAAGGAACTGAAGGCAGAGATTAATTTTAGAGGAAGCAATTGCAGCCAGTGTGCAATATATTTCCCATAATCCCTTGTAATGTTGTAGGGGATGCCAGAGCACAGTTCTTGGATCACTCATTCCCATGGGAGTTCTGTCCAGTGTTCCCTCTAAGCTGAGTTAGTGTGAGCTAGCTCACAGTTTTTTAGCCTCCGGCTCACACATTTTTGTTTTAGCTCGGGAAGGATGGCTCCAGAGCAAACTAATTGATGCAGTAGCCAAATCACTTGCTCACAGCTTTAATTCCAATAGCTCACAAAGTAGAAATTTTGCTCACAAGACTCCACAGCTTGGAGGGAACATTGGTTCTGTCCTAGTATTTTCTGAATGGGGCGGCAGCTTATAAAGTCTGCTAACTCACAACCAATCCTTGCCACTGTGCCTATTATATTAGACTAAGAATAAGGCTCATTGTGGAAATAAATACAACGAGCTCTAGAAAGAGCCTCTGGGAGAGTGCCAAGGCCTTGGGCACTCAGTGTCAATTTGCTGTGGCGACCTCCTCAAACCTCACAATCTCCAGGCTCCACCCCTGAAATCACCAGGAATCTCCCAACCTGGAGTTGGTAACCCCATCCCCTTTCCAGCTAACCATCAACCTACCATTATTTGCCCCCTCTGACTGCAGCTGACTTCTGCCCTCCTTCCTGGAGATCAGTTGTAATTCTGAGTGATCTCCACCCCTCACCTGGAGACTGGCAACAATGGTTCCCCAGGAGAAAATCGGTGGCTTGGAGGGTGGAGTCTATGGCATTGTACCTGTCTGAGATCCCACCCCTTCTCAAACCTCACCCTCTCCAGGCTCCACCACTCAAATCTCCAGGTATTTCCCAACCTGGAGTTGGCAACCCTATCTGCTTCCCAGCCAAGCATCAACCTGCCATTATCTGCCCCTCTGATTTCAGCTTTCCATCTCCTCCCCCCCTCCCTCCTGGAGATCAGCTGTAATTCTGAGTGATCTCCACCCCTCACCTGGAGACTGGCAACAATGGTTCCCCAGGAGGGAATGGCTGGGTGGGTGGAGTCTATGGCATTGTACCTCTCTGAGGTGCTACCCCTCCTCAAACCTCACCCTCTCAAAGTTCCATCCCTCAAATCTCCAGGAATTTCCCACCAGGAGTTGGCAACCCTATCTCCTTCCCAGCCAAGCCTCAACCTGCCATTTTCTGCCTCTCTGATTTCAGCTTTTCATCTCCTCCCCCCTCCCTCCTGGAGATCAGTTGTAATTCTGAGTGATCTCCACCCCTCACCTGGAGACTGGCAACAATGGTTCCCCAGGAGGGAATGGCTGGTTGGGAGGGCGGAGTCTATGGCATTGTACCTGTCTGAGGTGCCACCCCTCCTCAAACCTCACCCTCTCAAAGTTCCATCCCTCAAATCTCCAGGAACTTCCCACCAGGAGTTGGCAACCGTATCTCCTTCCCAGCCAATCATCAACTTACCTTTATTCCCCCCTCACTTTTCAGCTTTACTCCCCCCCCCCGCACATGCAGTCTCTACTGTGCTCTGAAGCCCTAACTTACACATCACATTGGCTGTCATAGGGGGGCATCTCAGCAGGGTATTAGGACACCGAGTCCACCATTTTCTCCAGGGAAACTGATCTCTGCCATCTGGAGAGCAGTTGTGATTCTGAGTAATCTCCAGTCCTCACCTGGAGATTGGCAACAATGGTTCCCCAGGAGGAAAAGTAGTCTTTCTTTGCAATGGGAACCAAAGTAGCTTACCTCATTCTCCTCTCCCCCTTTTGACTTGCACAACAACCCTGTGAGGTAGGTAAGGCTGAAAGTCTGTGACTGGTCCAAAACCACCCACTCAGCTTCTACAGCAAGAACCTGGATCTACAGCAAGAACCCTACCACTTCTACAAGAAGAACCCTGCTCTGAAGCACTGACTGCTATGCTTAGGGTAGCCATCCTCCAGGTGGAGCCTGAAGATCACCAGATATCACAACTGAACTCCAGAAAACAGATTTCTCCCCCCCCCCCAAGAAAATAACTGCTTTGGAAGGTGGGCTGTATGGCATTCTGTTCAGCTGAGGCCCCTCCCCTCCCCAAACCCCGGCTTCCATAGATTCTACCAGAAAATCTCCAGGAATCTCCCTACCTGGAGCTGGCAACCCTAGTCAGGACTGGCCGCAATGAGTTCTTCACAAAGGCCTATGAAGGGTTTCCTTCCTTTTTCTGAACCAAGTTTGGTTGCCTACTGTGACAAAATGGGCTCCAGTTTACAACTCAGCTGTTCGCCTCCCACCCTCATCCCGTGGGCGTATCTCACGCCTTAAGTTCACTGCCACCACTCGCTGAATTGTCACTGCCTTTTTAGAGGGACAGTGAGACCCCTTTGGCCAAATCTCCCTATTTGGAGATGGAATCTTCAATCTTTGGGGGATCCCTGGAAAGTTGGCAACCCGTCTGGCCTTTCCTTGCTTCCCTGGGCTACCCCCTCCATTTGGTATTGTGCACAGCAGGGGAGACTATGTGGTCAGAGACACAAAACTCTTTACCTCTGGAGATTGTGGGCTCAGGATAGGATCTCTCCTTGGACCAGCCTCTGGCTCTGCTTCAGCCTCTCTCTCTTGCCCAAGAGAGCAAGGAAACTTCCATACATTCCCCAGTCCAGCCGCCTGTGGAGTGGCTGAATTTCTGCTGCCTCTCATAGTTCCCATGCATCTCTGGCTTGTGGCCTGGTCAGCACAGGCAGCAGGAGCCTTTCCTCACCTCCTGTAGGATGAAGACTACCTCCTCCCTGGATGGACTGGAGTCTATATTGATGCTGCCCTGCCCCTTTTTGGCCTTGGGGCAGCTGGGAACTGTAGGCCAGCAGATGAGGAAACCCCATTCGACCCAGTGAGTGATATCCCTCCAGGCCCCTCTCTGGAACTACAGCTCAATTAAACCTTATGGGGGAACATTTTAAACAAACAACCACAGATGGCAGCCATCTTTCAAACACAGGTAACTGCCATTTTGTTACACCTACCAACAGCCACTGAGGGGAAAGTTAGTCCCACACAGGAGGCAAGCAGGAGAAGCATCTTCATCAAGAGAGAAAGCTGTTTGCCAGTAATTCTGACAGGGGCGTGGGCGGAGAAGAGGAGCAAACCCAGCACCTGGCTAATGGCACGTGAGTACTCTTGAGTGGTGGCTGATGGGTCAATGGCTGAGGGAGTGCATTGCACAGCCAATGGGACAGCTGCAAAGTGCCACTCCAAAACACAATTATATATAAGGAGAGATGGCTATCTGACAGCAATGCTAATTCTGTGAATTTAGGCAGATCATGAGAGGGAGGACAGGAAGGGTTGCATCTGTGCTTAGTTCTCATGGCCCTTTCTTTCATGCCCAGGGAAATGCCAATCACCACTTTGGGGTCAGGAAGCAATTCTTCTCCAGGCCAGTTTGGTCAGGGAGCCTGGAGGGTTTTCCCCCCTCTTCTGGGCATGGAGCAGGGGGCACTGGGGGTGGGGGGTGGGGATAGTTAGTTGTGAATTTCCTGCATTGTGCAGGAGATTGGACTAGATGACCCTGGATGTTGCTTCCAGTTCTATGATTCTATTAAAAAGAGCCAATATTTAATAGATCCTCACAGGTATCATATTGAATATATTAACAATATTTACACACAAAATGTCATACATACAAAAATACACTTTGGTTGAATTTCCAGGTAAATCTCCATTTCGTGCACTTCTTCAGACGGTATCCAGTAACAATGTTTGAAATTCAAAACATTCAAACATTATTTTTTTCAATATTCAAAGATATTGAAGACTTTTTACATCTCTGGCCACACGTATGAACATCTTTAATTATAAAGATCTGGCTGGTTTTGAATAGATAAAGAGAATGCCTGTTTTGATTAAAGATAAATCCACATTTGAGACTTATTATTTTATTTATTTATTTATTATTTTCAATTTGTATCCCGCCTTGCCAGAGAACCGGCTCAAGGTGGCAAACAAACATGAAAAGCAATAAAACAGTAAATACAATAAAAGAACAATAAAATATACATAAACAACTACCTAACATCATAAAATTCTAACAAGAGCAATGCAGATGATGGTGGCTTCAATATACAATCCCATAGAGGGAGGCTTAGTTACATAAACAATGACCTCTTATACAATGACCCGCCCACCCAGCGGTTCGAAAGCAGATGTAACATCCATGCAAGTAGATAAATGGGTACCCACCCTTAGAAGGGTGGAGGGCACCCTCCTCTGGCGAGGCGTGTGGAGGTGACGGCAATAGCGACGGAGACGGCGGCGATGACGGAGTACCAACGGTGGAAGCAAGGCAGCATGGCGACGCGGCGGCAGCGAGCGGTGAGCAGCAGGCCGGAAGGAGAGATCACTGGTGGCTGGCAGCGGGAACAACAGGCGACTGTCGTACTGCAGGAGGCGCGTGGTGATGTCACCCGAGGGTGCGGCGGAGCCAAAAAGGGACGTAGCTGGGACCTGAGGAGGAGGACGCCGGCGCGCCAGATCGCAAAAAATGCGCCAGAAGAACAACAGCTCGATACCGCCGGGAAGGAAGCCAGCCAGACCAGAATAAAGAGACATCTACCTCCACCTGGGGTGCCGGTAGGCTGTCCCATTCCCCGTGGAAAAATGTGGCCTTAGGGTTAAAATTGTGACTAGCACCCTTCATGTAAACCGCCCAGAGACCCCTACGGGGGTTAGGGCGGTATATCAAGTTGAATTAATAAATAAATTAATATAAATATAAGAAGACGAGACTCACTTGAAAAGACAATGGTGCTAAGGAAAGTTAAAGCCGGATTTGTGGATTCAATGTTCTATCCCTTTTTTATACATCAGTAGGTACCCCATCAGGTTTTACCTTTGCTCATTATCATGGGGCACTCTCCACACTGCATGCTGGCTGTGGATTACGAAGAGCATTCACTGTTTCGCCTCACTCAAACAGAGATCATGCTGTGGTGTAACCAGTGACTCTTCTGCAGATGAAAAGAGAAGCAAACGGAGAGCCTCTCTCTTAATTTTTGTCAGCTCGCCATTGGACTGCATTCATCATGTACAGAGACCCAAGAAACAAAGGAAGTGTTTTGTTAGGGCAACAGAATGCATATGGCCCTTGTGTGTGCACCGATTCTTGTGCCTGCAGGCTATGACATTATGGGGCACCCCACAATGGGAAGGCTGTGATGTGTGCACATTGGAAACATTTTCCCACATCTGTGGCTTCAGAGTGAATCATGAAACTCTTCTGACGTGTTAGCAAATTGGGCTCTCTTTGTTTGCGTGGAGCACGAAATACAAAAGGTAGGAAGGAACAAGCCATAAAGATACCAAATCTCAGAGGGGATAAAGCCCTGGGAGCAGATGGCAACCCATCTTAGATACTACAGGGAATAGGGAGGGAAGCAATTAGGTGAAGATTTGATTACTAATAATGCTCCATACAGCTGTGAAAATCCTTTAGCCTGGGGGAGCCACAACAGCCCATTTCCAGTCTTTGCGAGGCTTGCTGCAACGACAATTTTATTTATTTGTTTTTATTTATTAGTTCGATTTGCACCCCGCCCTCCCCACCAAGGCAGGCTCAGGGCGGCTTCCATAAAAATGCATATATAAATACAGTTAAAAACATACATCAAACAACCAAAACAGTTCTATTTTGTCCAGTAGTTTTTCCATTGGGTGGAGTAGTGTGGAGATTTCCCCCCCCTAGAACTCCTCTTTCAAGGTTGTGCAGAGAGAGCATGAGTTGCAGTGCTGTGAGCAGGGCTCCTGAATGCTGGTTGTTGTTGAGGGCATCCACCACGTTGGCTCGTCCCTTTCTGAGGCTGTATAGAAATATTGATTTCTAAAAATCCATGCCTTCTCCTGTGATGTCCTTCTGATAACATGCTGTGTCTTATTTCCTGTTGAAGCCAAATGGCCTGTCCATTTGGCCAGAGAAACTTTATAACCATGCCATATAACCACGCATTCTTTCACACCTCTAAGGGAAGAGGCAGACCTGATGGCGTCTGGCTCTGCCTCACATGCAAAAAGTCACATCAGCAATGGAGAAGCTAGAGTTTGGGGGTCATGTGACTGCAGGCATGGTCTCCAAACTTCTAGCATATCCCCACACGTCACCATGACAACCAAAAACTGGGCACATCCCCTGTCTGCTCCTGGTTGGCTGATGGTCACAGCTGATCATGACTGGAATTGGGGTTTAATTGTCTGATCCCAACGAGGGAGAGTTCAGTTCTGCTCCTGTTCTCTCTACTTGTTTTATTCTACCTGTAAAATGCTGTCTCTCTGGGAGACAAAGAACTGTTTTGTGAGCTGAGCACATGGTTGGCAAAGATGGGATTTCTCCTACTCAAAATCCCTTGGTGCTACTCTGGACTGTTTGGATTTTCCTGAACTTGGTAAATATGCATCTTTTACTGTGTGGTTAAGGCAAATAGCCCTAGCCTTTCTTGTTTTGAAATCTTTCATGGTTTACTTGCAATGCTCTGGACTGAATAAAAAATTATTCTTATTTCTAACTTGTCTTTGATGTTGTAACTGGGATTCCAAGTCTATTTCCTGTGCCTAACTGACCACAAGCTACCATAGAGCATTCAGTGTGCCTCTCTGGGAATGAGGTGCTAATGTGTTAAACCCTAGATGCCAACTGAGATTTTGAACCTCTAATCTCAGGTTGGGAGGGGGATTATTGTAGAGGTTCTGGTGGCATATTGTTCTGAATCCAGAGAGGGTAGCCTACCTCTGTGGGTTGTTGTTTAATGTACTGCACAAGTGCAGGATTCTCTCTCATCCCTGGACAGGCGTGGGTGGGCTATCCTATACAGAGGCCTCTGAACAATTGCATGCCTTGTTCGATTTGAAAAAGGTGTGTATTAGTCAAGAATGCCGATTTTGAGGTTGGTTTTCTGCTCCCCGATTCTTTTCCATACTTCAAACGCCCTTTTTTGTCTAATTTCCTGTGGTTAGAAGATGCCAGGGCTAAAGAGGGGAGAGGAGCTCTGAAATGAAGCATCAGCCATCTTTTGCAGTGACCCCCCCCCCCGCCTTACATCACATTAGAGGATGACAAGATGTCGAGAACCAACAGCACTTATAGTAAGTGGATAACCATTTTAAGCATTATTAATTAACACTGGGGGGTTTTCCCCCTGTTGGGAAGGAATTGATTGTATTCAGGTTGGTGTAATTTGTATTATGTAAATCAGAATCTAATGTTTTAAAAATATTCTACTTTTTAAAGAATGTGTAAGGATTGTGACTGCACAGGGAAGCAAATGTATCTCTCTAATGGTACTGAGATCTCCCATCTGATCTCAAAGCTTTCTTTGATAGCGTGTTCCATTTATTTGCAGTTGAATCTCTGGAAGTAGCAGCTTGGAAAGACTTCTTCATCTCTGTAAATGAGGCGACCAGAGACCCATGCAGATTCATTCACTGTCGCAACAGTTAAAATGAAGCTAACTCGTCAACATTTTGAAGAGCAGGATGTCAGTTTCATTAGCTACCTTAAAAAAAAAAAAGGAAGTGATAAGTTAAACATGATCTTGTACGCAAGTAGCATGAAAATAATACTACAGCACAGAAACACAGCCAGTTTGGTGTAGTGGTTAAGTGCGTGGACTCTAATCTGGGAGAGCCGGGTTTGATTCCCCACTCCTCCACTTGCAGCTGCTGGATGACCTTGGGCAAGTCATGGTCCTGACAAGAGCTGTTCTCACAAGGACAGTTCTGGAAAGAGCTCTCTCAGCCCCACCTACCTCACAGGGTATCTGTTGTGGGGAGGGGAAGGGAAAGGAATGTGTAAGCCGCTCTGAGACTCTGAGTGAAGGGCGGGGTATAAATCCAATCTCCTCCTCCTCTTCTTCCTCTTCCTCTTCTTCTTCTTCTTCTTCCTCTTCTTCTTCCTCTTCTTCTTCTTCCACACACCCTTAAAATGTCATGTAAATTTTCACCTGTAAGTCCTGACCTGCACTTGGATCTCACAATTTTCATCATGAAAAAGTTTGTTCGCAGATGTATGTGGTGCCAAAGACTGTGAACATACTTGCAACAAATTTCTTTAGGTTGATAAAAATATCAGGTAGCATGGGGTGGGGAGGGGTGGGTGGGGAAATGGTCACTATGGTCCAGCTTGCACCCAGTGGGCCTCTGAGCTGGGACAGCCAGAACCTCTTCCTTCCTTTTGGTTTGCTGGCGTGCCCCCCAACATCATCACAGGCAGAGGCTGCTTCTTTTTTTACAACTCTTTGGTCCCAAAAAGCTGCCGAATTCTGTCCTACCTTTTCTACCTTTTACTGTCATTGGCGAAGTTTCTTAAAACTGAGCTGGGAATGAAACGTCATATAACAAATGCCTTCTCCCCCTAGACCAGAGTATAAATCCCAAGCACTTCTCGTGCAAACCTAACAATTTATAGCAGTTGATTTGCTATAGTACAAGTACTGCTCCACCAAGAACTGCACAATAAAAATTCAGGAGTTTAAAAAGAGTGGATTAATCCCTTGAGAAGTGATGATTCATAGTTATAATCAATTTAGCAGAATGGATCTGGGCAAGAGCCATCAAAGGAGCCCTCAGGATCCAGCGTTAATGACATTAAGGCTGCACCGCCAAATGAAAAAGTAGTTGGTGTCACAGTGACACAGTATATTACTATTACATCCCTGTCAATGTTTTAATTGGTTGAACGAGGTCACAGAGATAGCCCAGTGCAATTACAATTCTTAAATCTTCTGTGGGGTGCCTGCATTTCTTTTATATGAAGGTTCCAAGAAACAGGATCTCTCCTACCAACTCTGAAAAAAGATTTTAGTCACTTTTAGGACACAGGCACAGATAGGCAGGGCTTGCTGAAGAATTTCTGGTTCCCCCGTCCCATACCTGTTCCATTCATTACAGAGAAAATCGCCTTTATTTAGTTGGCATTCAAAATGAATAATGTAAAAATAAACATGGGCATTCACTACCCATCTAATTTGACACTCCGAAAACATGGTGCCACAGGTGACTGCCTAGCTGGCCTATATGGTCGTGCCCAGGGGTCATTTCGTAGAAAAAGAGGTGCAGGAGCTCATTAGCATAACCCATTTGCATAACTTATTTGCATATGCCACACCCCCTGATGTCACCGGGAGTCTGTCAGAAGGCAACACCCACCGCTCAGGCTCCACTGGACTGTTTTGAATTGCTAGCTATGGGGGGGGGGGGAACGTGCAGATCTGCCCTCACAGAGGAGGGAGAGCTTGTACCTGAATAAACCTTGGTCTTAAAGGTGTCACTGGACTCTTTTGGATTGCTAGCTATGGGGGGGGGAATGCGCAGATCTGCCCTCACAGAGGAGGGAGAGCTTGTACCTGGAGGCAGGCCGGGGGGGGGCTCTGCAACTTACCTGGCTGCTTCTTGCTCCTCATGGCCCGACTGAGGGCTGCTGGGAGCAGGGGGCGGGGCTTGTTGCATGTTCCCGCCCCCTGGGCACCTTACTGCCGGAGCTCCGCTCCTGTGTGCTCCTGCAGGAAATGACCCCTGGTCAGGCCAGTCTGGCAGATACATATAACCCATAATTTGGGCGGCCAGTCTAAAAGATAACAAGTTTGGGGGAGATATAATTGCTAGTGACCTGCACTCAAAAGTATGGTTCTTCATCCCATTCCTGTGACATGCCAGGAAAATCATTGTCTAGCACTCCTTAGGACATCAATTCCTGAGGAGGGGGCTATGCATGAAACTTTGGGCTTTGAGATTAAAAATTGTACACTATTTTACAAATATGAAGTGTTGATTAGCAAGCTGAAAATGGAAAAGGCACCGGGCCCTGATTGGGAACTGGTTGGAGAACCACACTCAGAGAATAATTGTCAACAGCATTTCAGTTGAATGGAGGGAAGTGTCCGGTGGGGTGCCACAGGGCTCGGTTCTGGGCCCAGTGCTTTTCAATATTTTTATAAATGATCTAGATGAGGGTATGGAGGGGCTACTCCTTAACTTTGCAGATGACACTAAATTGGGAAGAGCAGCAAACTGTCAGGACCCACAGCCAAACAACTAAGTACACGCATCCAGGAAGGTTTTACTTTTATTGAAAAGCCATAGATGCGATAACATGAACACTGTTAGGAATGATGGGCTACCTGTGTGTATAATAGGATATAGGGCATTCGTATGCGCCCCCCTAGCAATAACCAATTAGGTGTGCTCCCGCACGTGGGATACTACAAGACTCTCTAACGGTTGTGAAGCTGGGAACGGAGAAGCTCCCACAGATGATAGACACCACAATCACCACCAGTATAACTTTTAAGATAAGTGTTGCAGCTTTGAAGCATTTAAGCGCATGGGAAGGAATGCAAAGCAATTAGAAAACATCTCCACTCTCATGGCAGCATAGCTAACATACTGCCCCCTCGAAAATCAGCTCCCCCCTCAACCATCAGATGTCTCCCGGTTTTTCCGGGAGATCTCCCAGTTTGTCTGGGAACTCCCGGTGGAATTTGCGGATCAACTGAGGGGCCCGAATATCCCCTACTTCCACCCACTCAAGGTGATGGGGTCCAAAGTCTTTCCATTCCACCAGATACAACAGTTTCCCACGTTTGACTTTAGAATCCAAGATTTAGAAATCTCATAATGTTCCTCGCCCTCGATCAAGAGTTAAGAACTGGGAAGCTAAACTTAGCATTATGTCCTCGGGATTGAGCCTCTTTGACTCTACCTGGGCAGCCCAATGTAGTTCAAATTAACCTAAAGGGACGTAATACTTTTATCCAAGAGGCTGTCACAGCAGCGGTGAACCAAGCAGTAGAGACAGCAGTTGCTGCCACTCTTCCCCCTGCTCTAAATCATGCATTAAAAACAGCATTATCATCAACAGTGGAAAAAGTACTAGAACCAATCCAACTTAAAATTGATAATTTGACTCAACAGTTCGAGTCACACACAGAAGAAATAAAAAAACTAACTTCAGAAAATAGACAAGACGTAGATGCTCTTATAAAAATGGCATACACTTTGGAAAATAAAGCGGATGATACGGAACAAAAATTTCAAACTTTAGAAGAATCGCTGATGGGACTGGAATTAGATAGAACCTCCTGTACGCTAAGGTTTCAAAACATGATAGAACAGGAGGGTGAAGATCTTAAAGAAGAGTTGGCTAAATTACTAATGGAATATATGGAAGTGGAAGATACTAAAGAAATAATCGATGAGATAGATTCAATATTCCGTATGAACTCCACTTATGTGAAGAGAAAGAATTTACCTAGAGAGGTCCACGTTAGATTTACTAGGAAACAACTCAGTGAAAACATACTTAAAAGGTCATCAACCAAACCCCTATTGTATCAGGGGAAGGAGATAAAAATACTGAAGGATATTCTGTGGAGAGTCCATGAAAAAAGGAAGAAATATTTGAAACTAACTAAGGGACTCAGAGAGAAAGATATCACTTTTAAGTGGTTGTATCCAGGGGGAGTTTTGTTTACCTACAAATCTAGGCGTCAGATGATTAATTCAATTTTCAAACTGGAAGGATTTGTTCGCAAGTATGGTGAGGAATTTAATATTCAGGAGTCGGAAGATAGCAGTTCTGAGGAAAAGGACCAGTAAACGGATGGTGGAAAAGAAATAACTTCCCAATACAAAGACAGAAAGAGATACAGGAAAGGAAAATTCCTCCCCTTACAAGTGCGCACAAGACATCAACTAAGGTCTGAAACAAATCAAGATGACAACAGTTCTGAACACTAAACTAAATATAATATCAATTAATGTGAACGGCTTAAACAACCCATCAAAGAGGAAAAGGGTTCTCCTTCAGATAGAAAAACTTAAACCCCAAATAGTATGCCTTCAGGAGACACATGTCAAACTTTCACAAATAAAGCATTTAGAAAATTAAAAAATTGGGTTTGGCTTTTATTTCAGTGGATAAAAAGGAAAAAAAGAAAGGATTAGTAACATATATCAAACACTATTTACTCCCAGAGCTTGTTTGCAACTCAGGAGACGGGAGGATCTTAATAGTTAAAGTTCAGAGAGGGGCTAGATCATTGTTAATTGTCAACGTTTATGCCCCAAATCAGGGTCAAAAAGATTTTTTTGATCAGATTCAGAACATATTAGCAAAATATACAACTGAGAAAATTTGTTTGTTAGGAGATTTTAACACGATTTTTGATAAAACAATAGACAGAAAGAAAAAATCAGTTAAGTACAACTCCGGCTCCGAATTACCAAGTTCTTTTTTGTCGATGGCAGATGACTGGAATCTTGTAGATGTCTGGAGACGCAAAAATCCTAAGAAGAAAGACTATACCTTCTATTTTGGGCACCATGAATCATGGTCCATCCTACTTAGCCTATACATAAATTCAGCACTGTCTGCGAGAACCAGGTTTACAAGCTGTAGTATGAGCACCAGAATAATTCTGGGCCTCAGAAGGATGAAAATTAGCTTCTTGTGGTTTCCTCTCTCTCTCTCCACAAGCAAGTAAACATTCTCATTTTATTGATTAAACCAGTCAATAACAGACAAAAACTTACACATTACATCCTAAGTAATGGAGCAATGGAACATCTCTTCAACCACCCATCTCCTGTCACAGTGATAGAGATTGACAGGAATATTATTATAATGTTTATCTGAAACAGCTTGGCTCTCCAAATGGTTGCCCTGGGGGGCCAGAAACAGGGCATAGAGGCCGAGGCCTTCCTCCGATGTTGCCTCCTGGCACTGGAAAATTGCACAGTCTCAAGAGCCAGTTTGGTGTAGTGGTTAAGTGCACGGACTCTAATCTGGGAGAACCGGGTTTGATTCCCCACTCCTCCACTTGCACCTGGCTGGATGACCTTGGGCAAGCCGTAGTTCTGATAAGGGCTGTCCTTGGAAAAGAGCAGTTTCTGTCAAGAGCTCTCTCAGCCCAACCTACCTCACAGGGTGTCTGTTGTGGGGAGGGGAAGGGAAAGGAGTCTGTAAGCCGCTCTGAGACTCCTTTGGGTAGTGAAGGGCGGGGTATAAATCCAATCTCTTCTTCTCTTCTTCTTCTTCAAGCCATTACAAAAACTATCAAGCCCCTTATCAAGCTTAAGTTTCGAAAAGCCCAACCAGCTGTTTACAAAACCTGGACAGCAACGGGGTGTTACAACCTTCCCCTGGGAGCAGCAAAATAAAAAGCGCAGTAGCATGCCAGGGAGGACTGAGCCTGGCGGTGTGACAAAATGATAAGCTTCGTAAATGCATACAGAATAAATACACACATCAAATGCATGAAGGGAAAATACACACATCACGTCAGCTGGTCTCTAGTGCACATCAAATCTGGCTGGAATAGATCTGTCAGCCTTTTAGGTGCCCCAAGACTTTTATTTTCTTTTATTAATTTGTTTGCTCGCTGTTGTTGTTTAGACTTTCTAGCTGCACATCTCTCTGGGATTATTAGTTCATCAATTGCTCCCCGTTGGACCGTCAAAGCAGCATCTGTGGCCAGACTTCATATCTAGCAGGAAATGAATCATTGAGAAATGTCGCTGCACTGTCAGGGGTGGGTTAATAAGGAAAAAAAAGATTGTATCTCAGTAAATGTAGGACTAGGAACACAAACAAAAGTAGATAAGCAGTGATTTGGCCAGTGATTCACCTTCAGCTTGTAAAACATTCAGAAAAGACAAAAGCCCTTTCTCTGATGTTTTTATGGGGATAGCAGAGAACCAGAAGAGGACTCGTGTTAGTCTGCTGCTGCAGAAATAACCAGGAGTCTTGTGGCACTGTAACGACTAACAGGATTTTATTCTAGTAGAGGACTAGAGCCATCGGAAGTTTATGGCAGAATAAAATCGTGTTAGTCTTGAAGTTGCAGCAAGCTTTGTAGGAAAAGTACTAGTTGTTGTTCAGTCGCACAGTCGAGTCCGACTCTTCGCGACCCCATGGTCCACATCACGCCAGGCCTTCCTGTCTTCCACTGTCCTCTGAAGTTGGCTCAACTTCATGTTCGTTGCATCTATGACACTGTCTAACCATCTCATCCTTTGCCGTCCCCGTCTTCTTTTCCCTTCAGTCTTTGCCAGCATCAGGGTCTTCTTCTCCAGTGAGTGCTCCCTTCTCATTGGGTTGCCAAAGTCTTTGAGCTTCAGTTTCATTATCTGGCCTTCCAGGGAACAGTCAGGGTTGATTTCTTTTAGGACTGACTGATTCGATCTCCTTGCAGTCGAAGGGACTCTCAAGAGTCTTCTCAAGTACTAGTAAGAATTGGCAAAAACAGAAGAAAAAGCTCTCACCCTCAAATGTAAATATTTCTCAACACATTGTCTGGTCTACAGAAGGAGCCCCCATGCATAGTCCTAGTCCAGCAACGCAGGAATATTTTGCACGGAGCAATGAGTACAGATGGGGAGGGGGGGTTACCTCTATGTGAAGCTCAAGCTGGAAGGAGATCCATGCTGTGGAACAGCCCAGGATGAGCTTATGGAACTCACTATTACAAGATGCAGTAAAAGCCATTATCTTATGTAAAGGACTGAGTTCGGAGGTGTTGAGTAGTGATCAGCTCATGGTTTATTAAGCAAGCAAAACGACAGAGAAACTAGCGAGATCTGAGCCCTGCTTATATCCCTGCAGTGCCCCACACCCAACACACACCCCAACACCAGTGATAGGCTATTTACAGTGGAGGAGTCCATCATAGGACTCCTCTAGAATCCGGGCACTCCTATTGGTCTGCCCTAGGATCCGAATCCTCTATTGTTCTAGCACCCAAAGGTGTACTAGACTGCATGGCCTCGCTAGCACTGATGTAATTATCTCAGTATACAACAGGTTAGTTGGCTGAAGAAGAAGAAATGGATTAGACAAATTCTTGGACTAGCTTTTAGTCAGAATAACTAAATGGAAGATTAATCTTTTTTTTGTCCTTTCTTTTTTAAATGTGCCTTTCTGAATCCCAGGTGCTTTTGTTGTTGTTGCTCAGTCGCACAGTCAAATCCGACTCTTCGCGACCCCATGGACCACATCATGCCAGGCCCTCCTGTCCTCCATCGTCCCCCGGAGTTTGCTCATGTTCATGTTCATTGCATCGATAACACTGTCTAACCATCACATCCTTTGCTGTCCCCTTCTTCTTTTTCCTTCAATCTTTCCTAGCATCAAGGTCTTCTCCAGTGAGCGCTCCCTTCTCATTTGGTGGCCAAAGTATTGGAGCTTCAGCTTCAGTCTCTGGCCTTCCAGGGAACAGTCAGGGTTGATTTCGTCCTCTTCTTCTTTGACCTTCAGTCTTTCCCAGCATCAGGGTCTTCTCCAGTGAGGGCTCCCTTCTCATTTGGTGGCCAAAGTATTGGAGCTTCAGCTTCAGTCTCTGGCCTTCCAGGGAACAGTCAGGGTTGATTTCGTCCTCTTCTTCTTTGACCTTCAGTCTTTCCCAGCATCAGGGTCTTCTCCAGTGAGGGCTCCCTTCTCATTTGGTGGCCAAAGTATTGGAGCTTCAGCTTCAGTCTCTGGCCTTCCAGGGAACAGTCAGGGTTGATTTCGTCCTCTTCTTCTTTGACCTTCAGTCTTTCCCAGCATCAGGGTCTTCTCCAGTGAGGGCTCCCTTCTCATTTGGTGGCCAAAGTATTGGAGCTTCAGCTTCAGTCTCTGGCCTTCCAGGGAACAGTCAGGGTTGATTTCGTCCTCTTCTTCTTTGACCTTCAGTCTTTCCCAGCATCAGGGTCTTCTCCAGTGAGGGCTCCCTTCTCATTTGGTGGCCAAAGTATTGGAGCTTCAGCTTCAGTCTCTGGCCTTCCAGGGAACAGTCAGGGTTGATTTCGTCCTCTTCTTCTTTGACCTTCAGTCTTTCCCAGCATCAGGGTCTTCTCCAGTGAGGGCTCCCTTCTCATTTGGTGGCCAAAGTATTGGAGCTTCAGCTTCAGTCTCTGGCCTTCCAGGGAACAGTCAGGGTTGATTTCGTCCTCTTCTTCTTTGACCTTCAGTCTTTCCCAGCATCAGGGTCTTCTCCAGTGAGGGCTCCCTTCTCATTTGGTGGCCAAAGTATTGGAGCTTCAGCTTCAGTCTCTGGCCTTCCAGGGAACAGTCAGGGTTGATTTCGTCCTCTTCTTCTTTGACCTTCAGTCTTTCCCAGCATCAGGGTCTTCTCCAGTGAGGGCAACCTTCTCATTTGGGGGCAAAGTATTGGAGCTTCAGCTTTAGTCTTTGGCCTTCCAGGGAACAGTCAGGGTTGATTTCGTCCTCTTCTTCTTTGACCTTCAATCTTTCCCAGCATCAGGGTCTTCTCCAGTGAGTGCTCCCTTCTCATTTGGTGGCCAAAGTATTGGAGCTTCAGCTTCAGTCTCTGGCCTTCCAGGGAACAGTCAGGGTTGATTTCGTCCTCTTCTTCTTTGATCTTCAGTCTTTCCCAGCATCAGGGTCTTCTCCAGTGAGGGCAACCTTCTCATTTGGGGGCAAAGTATTGGAGCTTCAGCTTTAGTCTTTGGCCTTCCAGGGAACAGTCAGGGTTGATTTCGTCCTCTTCTTCTTTGACCTTCAATCTTTCAGAGTCTTCTCCAGTGAGTGCTCCCTTCTCATTTGGTGGCCAAAGTATTGGAGCTTCAGCTTCAGTCTCTGGCCTTCCAGGGAACAGTCAGGGTTGATTTCGTCCTCTTCTTCTTTGACCTTCAATCTTTCCCAGCATCAGGGTCTTCTCCAGTGAGTGCTCCCTTCTCATTTGGTGGCCAAAGTATTGGAGCTTCAGCTTCAGTCTCTGGCCTTCCAGGGAACAGTCAGGGTTGATTTCGTCCTCTTCTTCTTTGACCTTCAGTCTTTCCCAGCATCAGGGTCTTCTCCAGTGAGTGCTCCCTTCTCATTGGGTAGCCAAAGTACTTGAGCTTCAGCTTCAGTCTCTGGCCTTCCAGAGAACAGTCAGGGTGCAGTCAGGGAACAGCCCCAGGTGCTAGAAGCAGATAATAGGGAAAGGGTCTCCATCCTCATGGAGTCACTGATTGAATTCGGAACTAAACGAATCTTTGGTCTGATCCAACAAAGTCTGCCATGTATTCAGTTATCTACTAACCATCAGGAGCAGGAGAGCCACACCGTGCCATGATTCCACTCAAATGACAGCTCTAGTCACATCTGATGATGTTGTGTATTGAAAACTATATTAAGCTTGAGTCTAAACAAGGATTGTAAATAGACCAATCAGAGCTGCACAGGGTTCAGGAGGGAAGCACTCTGATTGGACCTTATCTGTAAATAGTTATTGGTTGTTCGCTGACATATGGGCGTGGCTACCTAAGCTCGGACTGTTTAAAAGAGAGCCTGTTGTTCTATGTTTTTGTCTCGTTCGTGTTATCGTTCTGATTCTTCTGACCGTTGAATAAAGCTGATTCACTGTTCAATAGCTGTGTTGAGTCTCGTACTTAACAGATGAACTTCCAGTTCAGCTCACATCCTGCTTGCCTGTTGTGAACAGGGAACCAACTTTTGTGCAAGCTGTTCACATGAGTCAGTGTGAATTCAGATGCATCCAGTGTGTAGCATGATGTTGCACATGATTAGATTTCTTTTACAGGAGTCACCACCACCCTGTCTGTGGCCTCCTACAATTTTTAAAAGGCATGTAGTAAAAGGGGGGGGAATCCAGTTTAAGATTTTTTAGTTGAGACTCACTACTCAGGCATTTCTGTGTTGTCTGCCATGAATCTGCCATGGACCCAGTTAATCTTGCAAACTGCTCTTGTTATCAGCTTGTGAGTAGATGCCGCTGACTGTGCAAGTGCAAAAATCACGCAATGCCATCGATTTGACATTGGTCACTTTGAAGTATGCTTTTGACCACATTGATACGAAGAAGAAATAAACCGCCTGGCAGTGTCACACTCCAGGGCCTGACGCAGCCCACTTGTCCTCAAGGAAAACCCACGCCTTTTTCTGAGCTGTGTGACTCAGATTTAAGGGCAGCCCAGCCTAAAATGTTCCCTTGCTCGAAAGCCAGTCGAATCCGACTCTAGGGTTGTGGTGCTCATCTCCGTTTCAAAGCCGAAGAGCCAGCGCTGTCCGAAGACGTTTCCGTGGTCATGCGGCCGGCATGACTAAACACCAAGGCGCACGGAACGCTGTTACCTTCCCACCGAAGTGGTACCTATTTATCTACTTGCAATGTCTTGCTTTCGAACTGCTAGGTCGGCAGGAGCTGGAACTAGAGACGGGAGCTCACTCCGTCGTGCGGCACCCGGGTCTCGAACTGCTGAACTACTGACCTTCCACAGTTTGCAGTTCAGCGTCTTAACCACTTGAGCCACTGCAGCCCAGCCTGCAGAACCCTAAATAGACTGAGAATATAGATTAAGCGGTAGGGGTAAACTTCACTGTACTTTCAATTTGTCAGGCTGCTGTTAAATCCACAGAAGCATGACCGGGGGGGGGGGGGGGTGTGGAGGTGGAGAAAAGAGAAAAGCCACTATAACCAGGAGGGGAAAGCAAGGCATTGTGCACTGAGGTATACTGAATCTAATCAGGACAAACATACACAACACGTTCTGAGCTGAATGAAGACAAGCCATGAACTCCCACCCGGTTTCATTCAGTGCCTTGTCGACTTTCACAAAAAGGTAGGTCACGGTAAGAATACAGAGAAATTGGCAATTAAAATGATAAAAGAGGCTCGCTGTCCCATAAACAGCCAGGCATCAGACGGCACAGACCCATTTGTAGGAGGAACTCAGCCATGTTAATTGGAAACAAAAAGAATGAGTCTTTTTTTTCTGCTGATGGAGAGGGAAATAACGAGAAATGACCTACACTTGAAAAAAAACCCAAAATCACAAAATGTATCATGGATCAGAAATAATAGGCAATTAAACTGTTGTGGTTGGGGTGGGGGGGGCACCATTAATCAGAACCAGAAGAGGTGGTCAAAAGCAAGCTAGTTAACAGCGTTAATTACCGGCTAGTGTACCAGAACTGCCGCATGCAAGAAATCAAGCAATTAGGCCAAAGCGACCACGAGGCTGCCCACTATGCCTTTTAATGACATATTGCGATGGGGGATCACCACCCGTGGCATCAGTTGCCAGAGAGAATCTCTGCTGCACCTCTGAATCAAGTGTGATGGGACCCTTCATGCAGCAGTAGGGCTGCCAACCTCCAGGTGGAGTCTGGAGATTTCCGGGAATCACAGCTGGTCTCCAGTGTAATGTATTCATCTCCGACCGCGTGCGAGGCTAAGTCTCCATGCGGTCACGCGAAGCTTCCGAGCTTCGCTCCCAGAGACAATGGCCCAAGCGGATCCTAGGCCGCAGCAATCAGAGGGCTAGGTTCTTTTATGTGCAACAATCCCACCCCCAAAACACATCCCCACACTAGTGATAGGCATTTACAGTGGCCGAGAGTTCCATGGGCTCTTGACTTCCCCATTGCAGGATGGGGAATTATATGAGAGTGGCAGAAGTAGGGGAACCTCCACATTCAGAGGCACTAATCCTCTGAATTCCAGAGCCAGGAGGCAACATCAGGGGAAGATCTTGGCCTCTGTGCCCTGTCGCTGCCCGTCCATAGGAACTGGTTGGCCACTGTGTGAGACAGGAGGATGGACTAGATGGACTATTAGTCTGATCCAGCAGGGCTCTTCTTATTTTGTTAGAAGGCCTCAGCCTCTATGCCAGGGGTGGCCAAACTGCAGTTTGGGAGCCACATGCTGCTCTTTCACACATATTATGCGGCTCCCGGCAGGGTGGCTGGGGAAGCAAAGGGGAGGCATGCCTTCCCAATTGGTCTTCCCTTCTCCAGTCAACGTTCCTCTCCCTGGGTAGGCTTGAGGTGGGGGAGAGCAGAGAAAGAAAGCAACTTTAACTTTAAATGCAATTCTCAAAGCCCCTCCCCCAGCCAGCCAACTTGGAGAAGGCATTTGTCTCTTTAAATCCCATCTTCAAGCCAAGCCAGCCGGGTGGGCTTGGAGGATGCATTTAAAGTTGCTTTCTTTCCACCTCTCCTTCCCTCCCTCTCTCCCCCATCTGTTTCCTTCCTTCCTTCCTCTCTCTCTCCCCCCTCTCTCCCCATATAAAGTTATATTTGTTCTCCAAGGCCCGCCACACTGGCTGGCTGGCTTGGCTTGGAGAAAGCATTTGTCTCTTTAAATCCCATCTCCAAGTCAAGTTGGCTGGCATGGGAGTGTGGGGGGATGTTGGAGTTAAAGTTGCTTTCTTTCCACCTCTCCCTCCCTCCCTCCTTCCATCCTTCCCACCTCCATCCCCATTTATTTGCTTTCTTTCCACCTCTCTCTCTCTCTCTCTCTCTCTCTCTTTTCCTTCCTCCCTCCCTCCCCATCTATTTGCTTTCTTTCCACCTTTCTCTATCTCTCTTTCTCCCTTCCTTCTTTCTCTCTCTCTCTTCCTTCCTTCCTCCCCCCTCATCTATTTGCTTTCTTTGTTTTCTCTCTCTCCCCCCCCTTCCTTCCTCTCCCCCCATCTATTTGCTTTCTTTCCAACTTTTTCTCTCCCTCTCCCTTTCTTCCCAATCTATTTGCTTTCTTTGTTTCTCTCTCTCCCTCTCTCTTTTCACCTCTTTCATTCTTTCTTTCCACCTCTCCCTCTATTTCTCTCTCTCTTAGACAAATAAATATTATTAGCGAACAAATAAATATCATTGGACAAATAAATATCATATACCCTGTTTTTACCCCTTTTGTTTTTATTTTTGGCAGACTCAATTAATATTAATGAAAAGTATGCACACGGAGAGTGATTTCAGCTAAGCATACCTTTATTTAGTCAGGAACAAGACACCTTGGCTGGCTCGCAGGCCGGCTTATATTCCTACTGAAAACCCACCACCAAAACACACACCCCACTCCCGATAGGCTATTTACAGTAACCGAGAGACCTATTGGCCTCCCGGCTGGGGACCTAGCCCTTTCTTTGGGCCTGGCTAGGATCCTACTGGCCCATTGTCTTTTGGCATGAAGCTAGTGTATTTGTGCCTGGGCCAGTCCAGGCATGTCCGGACATATCAGGCTGGATACACTACAATTAACAAAAAGCCAATTTGCATATTTTCGAATAAAATTGTGTGTAATATTTGTTCATGTCTTGTGGCTCGCAAATATCTGACGTTTTTTCTGTGTGGCTCTTATGGTAAGCAAGTTTGGCCACCCCTGCTCTATGCCCTGCTGTTGGCCCTCCAGAGGAACTGCTTGGCTACTGTGTGAGTCAGGATGCTAAACTAGATGGACCATTGGTCTGTTCCAGCTGGGTTTTTCTTATGTTCTCATGACTACAGAGCTCAGTTCCCCTGGAGAAAATGGCTGCTTTGGAGGGTGAACCCTGCTGCGGTTCCTCCCCTCCCCAAACTCCACCTTCCCAGGCTCTACTCCCAAATCTTCTGGAATTTCCCATCCCAGAGTTGGCAGCCTTACTTTGAGCACCTAAATGTGACATTAAAAGGCTCCTGCTAGAGCTCTAGAATTGTTACGTCATTTCCAGTCCAAGGTCTGTTGTCATCTAGCAGAGGAACAACACCAAACATTAAATTTTTGTTTCAGGAATATACGTAGATGTGCGTGGACAACTCAGAACCAGAACGCCACCAGGGAGTTGTGCATTTCCCTTTACAGCTTCAGGCTCTTTGCTCTGCATCATTCTGCAAGGTGATTAATACAGATCACGGGAGACACAAATTGCAATCGCTTTTTAATGACCAGGGTTTTATTTTTCCTTTTTTTAAAAAAGCCATTCTGATTTGCTCAAAGGAGCACGTGAGTGCTTAACAACCACGCTGTCTGTGGCAGGTTACCTTTTCATTCTGGTTTGTTTGGCTAGCCTAATGAGGGCCTTGGCCTCCGATGGCAAAGAATAGGGATCGCACAAAAGCCGGGCGGACGCGGCTGGCATCTGGTGGTGCTAACAGATGCAGACCCCGATCTCCATAGCCGTATGGGGAGTATTGCAGGCCCCAGCAAAGGGCGGGGGGGGGGCTTGAGGATTAATGAGCCTGGGGGCTCTTTCTCCAGGGACTCCCCAGCCTTCTTGCTTGATGTAATTTATTAAGGATGTATGGGGGTCACAGTGATCACGCTGAAAGGGGAGGCTCCAATAACAGCCCCGAAACAAATGAAATGGGAATGGGGGAAATGCATGGGGGAGAGCATGAAAAGGGCATAAGAACCATTTGTCGTCGCGTCTGCGCGAGCCATTTGGTCAGCCTTTCAAGAAGACCTTTTCCATCACAAATGAACTTACAGATGTACATCTTCGTTCCCCGAGGGATTCTCGAGTGCTTTGAAAGGGTTAACAGTAGTGTTGCCATTGTCCAGGTGGACACACACAAAAAATTTCACTCTGCATGGCCTAAATACCAATTTCAAAAATCAATAATTATTAATAATAAACAATAATAAACACATCGTGTATAGACAAATGAACCATTTATACAATTTCCAAATCCTAAGCAAAATTATTCATACACTAACAATTCATAGTCAGGGCATAAATGATATCACAAAAGTCCTGGTCTATGGCTCACAAAGTCCAAACCACTTCAAAGTGCTCAGTCCCTCCTAATGAGCAATATGCTTCATGGTGTAAAAGGGGAAAGAGAGCTTCCAGAAGATATCTACTCCAAGAGTTCCAAAAGAGGAACACTTGAATGGTTCCAAAAGAAGAACTAGGGGATTACTGACTTCATCAATATGCTCCACGTTTCACCAATAGGGCTTCATCAAGCTGGAACCAATAACCTGAAGGATATCTCTGGAAAACAGTCTCAGCGTATTCAACTCAAAAAGTCATGTTCAAAGTGGGCTGTGCCTTCACAACACTCAATATTCTCATGGCGGCCTTGCCCTCCCCAAGCGACACCCCCAAATCTCTAGGACTTTCTGAACCTGGAGTTTACAAAGCAAAGTGATGCCCTTCATCATGCGTAACTTTCTGGTTCATCTTCCTTAACAAAGCAAGGCGGCTCATTTCACTGCATATTTTAAGTTTTTTAAAAATCAGGCAATTCTGCGCAAGGCATTTATAAACTGTACCTCAAATGCGATCTCATTGTAAAAAAAAAAACACTTCTAGGCTATTGGCCAACAATCCAAAGGACACATCATGAAATAAATAAGCATTTACTTCCGAGATGGGCTGCCAACTCATTAAAAACATTTTTTTTAAAAAAAAACCTCAATTTAAAATTTATCTGGTTTATACAAAAAGGGCTTTTCAAGAGACGCATGAAAGTGTAAGAAAACTAAGAAGGATCAAAACGTATAACATTGTCAAAAGGAAAAGTCTAATTTAAGGCTTTGGACTCTGTTTGCTATTTGGGAATTAGCCATCATGGAAATTTTGCTTCCTCACAGGTCCAATACACAAAGCTATCGTTGAGACAAAAAAAGGTGCCGCTGAAAGGAAGGGTTGTCAGTCTCCAGATGGGGCCCCCAGAATTACAACCAGTGTTCCCTCTAAGCTGAGTTAGTGTGAGCTAGCTCACAGTTTTTTAGCCTCCAGCTCACACATTTTTGCCTTAGCTCAGGAAGGATGGCTCCAGAGCAAACTGATTTATGCAGCAGCCAAATCACCTGCTCACAACCTTAATGCCAGTAGCTCACAAAGTAGAATTTTTGCTCACAGGACTCCACAGCTTAGAGGGAACACTGATTACAACTGATCTCTAGGCTACCAGACCCCCTTGAGAAAATGGCTGCTTCAAGGGGCGAACACGATGGCCTCGCGTCCCTGCCAAGCTCCCTCCCTCCCTCTCCAGGCTCCTCCCTTGAAGTTCCAGGGATTCCCCAACCTGGAGCTGGCAACCGTAGAACAAGACCATCTGCCCAGTTCTGCCCTCAGCTCTCAGCTTCACCAACTAAAAGCTGCCCTTACTGAGAAAATGTGCTCCCCCCATTTAATCAACTAATTTTATTGATCGGGATGGTCACGAACCAGCTGACAAACTAAAGTCCGTCATGAATTTTGGCCAGTTCGTGGTCCGTGAAGCAATGTTCATGAACCGAGGAGCCGCCATGGACGTCCAAGAACTTCCAGGAAATTTTGAAATTCCCAAGAATTTCAGATCACTCATTGTGTTGTGTCCATCTGGTTATAATAAGCTGCCTTGCATAGCCAGCAAAGTCTTTGCCCTTTGACCCATCAGGCCTTGGTCTGGACTCCCATCCAAACCTTGAGAAGATGTGCTCCAGTGATCAGGGATCGCCGGATACATTTCTTGCTTTGACCAAAATTCGCTGAGCTGCTTTGACTGCTGATTCAACTTTCCCATTGCTCTGGCGATAGGTGGGGAGAATGCCTGGTTATCAAATTCCCACTGAACCTGGAAGGCTCTGACTTCTGCTGACACAAACTGAGTTCCATTATCTGTGAAGACAGTATCAGCTATTCCATAGCAAGCAAAATGATTCTTAAACTTCCTAATCTATCTGAGAACTGCTGTATGGCAATGGATCAATCTCCACAAAATTTGACTAGTAGTCTACTATTATGAGATAATCCTTCTCCTCAAGAGCCAGTTTGGTATAGTGAGAGCCAGTTTGGCGTAGTGGTCAAGTGTGTGGACTCTAATCTGGGAGAACCGGGTTTGATTCCCCACTCCTCCCCTTGCAGCTGCTGGATGACCTTGGGCAAGCCATAGTTCAGTCAGAGCAGTTTTCAAGAGAGCTCTCTCAGCCTCACCTACCTCACAGGGTGTCTGTTGTGGGGAGAAGGGAAGGGAGTTTGTAAGCCGCTCTGAGACTTCGAGTGAAGGGTGGGGTATAAATCCAATCTCCTCCTCCTCCTCTTCTTCTTCTTCTCTATGGCCTGGGCCACCTGGGCCAAGCCAAATAGCAGCAATGCAGTAGGAGAACCCGGTTTGATTCCCTACTCCTCCAGTTGCAGCTGCTGGATGACCTTGGGCAAGCCATAGTTCTGACAAGAGCTGTCCTTGAAAGGGCAGTCCTTGAAAGAGCCCTCTCAACCCCACCTACCTCACAGGGTGTCTGTTGTGGGGAGGGGAAGGGAAAGGAGTTTGTAAGTCTTCTTCTTCTTCTTCTTCGCCTGTTGACATTCTGTGACCCTCTCTGTAGAAACGTCTGGTAATCTGCTTCTCCCAACAGTCATTCACAGAGCTTCCGATCTCATGTGCCACGCACAAGCCTATTTTTGATAAGAGAGTCTGTGATCACTCAAAAATTACAGGTTGCAGCTGGAGTCCATAACATGGTTACATAAGCATCCAGCCCCTCTTCAGCACACTGCCACTTGATAGAGAAATTACAGCATTCCACAGTTTCATTCTGTTTGGGTGCACAGTATTCACCAAGTGACCTGAGTAATTTCTCCACATCACAACAGGGTCAAGGCCAAAAAGACTAGCGTAGATCTCTTCTTCCCCTCTCTCCTCCGAGGTAGCATAACAGCTTCGCTTTTCCTCCTCTCCCTCCAAGGCAATGTCCAGATCCAGTTCAAACTTCCACACCTGGGCGAGATTGCCATAAAGTCCAGTGGCGCCGGGAGCTTCAGCCCTGGATCCATGTTGCAAAACTCTTTGCTGCTTTAGTTCTTGTTGAGCGGCTTCAGCTGGGCTCTGCTGCTAAATCACTGCCATACGGTTGCCAGGTCACTAGCAGGGGAGGGGGGTGGGTAAGGTTGCCAGACACAAGTTGGGAAACTCTTGGAGATTGGGGGATGGAGATTTGGGGAGGACAGGAACCTCAGTGGGGTACAATGCCTCACTCCACCCTTCAAAGCAGACATTTTCTCCAGGAAAATTGATCTCTATAGTCTGGAGAGCAGCTGTGATTCTGGGAGATCCCCAGGTCCCACCTGGAGGCTGGCATCCATAAGAACATAAGAACATAAGAGAAGCCAATGTTGGATCAGGCCAAAGGCCCATCCAGTCCAACACTCTGTATCCCACAGTGGCCAGAAATACCAGTGCCATCAGGAGGTCCACCAGTGGGGCCAGGACATTAGAAGCCCTCCCACTGTTGACCCCCCCAAGCACCAAGAAGACAGAGCATCACTTGCCCCAGAGCCCCTATCTATACCTTGTGGCTAATAACCACTGATGGACCTCTGCTCCATATAAGAACATAAGAGACGCCAATGTTGGATCAGGCCAAAGGCCCATCCAGTCCGACACTCTGTGTCACACAAAGGCCAGAAATACCAGGTGCCATCAGGAGGTCCAGCAGTAGGGCCAGGACATTAGAAGCCCTCCCACTGTTGACCCCCCCAAGCACCAAGAAGACAGAGCATCACTTGCCCCAGAGTCCCTATCTATACCTTGTGGCATAAGAACATACACTACCACCATGTTTCAAGTGGGTAGATATTGAGACTCAGGCTAGGGTCGTCATTCCTCAGTTCCGAGCTGGGGATCCCCCTTTTGGGGGGCTTCTGCCTGTCATCGGCCAACTGGTCAGTGGGGGGGGAACCCACCCCGGAAAAGTGGCATCACCGTGTGGCATCCCCAACATCCTGATGTCATGCGGAAGTGACGTCGTTGCGTTGAGGAGGTCGTGTGGCAATGCTCTGGTTTTTGGGGCAAAACTCTATGGTTGAATGCCAAGTTTACCAAAGAGTTTTGCCATGTGATATCCCCAATGCAATGACATCACTTCCGTGTGACATCAACAAATGGCATTGCTCCGCCCCACTCCTGGAAAGTTCCCTCCCACCCCCTGCCAGTGCAGACATTGTACCCGGCAACCCTAACTTAAAGGTAAAGGTAAGGGTTCCCTTGCTCGAAAGCCAGTCATATCCGACTCTAGGGTTGCGGTGCCCATCTCCATTTCCAAGCCGAAGAGCCAGCGCTGTCCGAAGACGTTTCCGTGGTCATGTGGCCGGCATGACTAAACACCAAGGCACACGGAATGCTGTCACCTTCCCACCGAAGTGGTACCTATTTCTTTACTTGCCATTTCTTGCTTTCGAATTGCTAGATTGGCAGGAGCTGGAAATAGAGACGGGAGCTCACTCCGTCACGTGGCACACTCGGGTCTCGAACTGCTGAACTACCGACCTTCCACAGCCTGCAGTTCAGCGTCTTAACCACTTGAGCCACCGCAGCTAACCCTAACTTAGGCAGAAGTAATAAGGAAAATCTTTATTTAAAAAATCTTCTTCTATCTCCTGAACTCTCTCTCTTTCCGCTGAGTCACTTCCTGGAGGTGTTCCCTCATATACCACCTTCCCATGTCTCTGAATTATTCCCCCTGTCTACTTTCCTAACTCACTCAGTTGCACCTCAACCCAAACAGTCTGCATCTGAGGTAGGGCTGCCAGACCTCCCACTTTAAAGAAAATTTCAAAATTATAGACGAGTAATAGCCTTCATTATACATTTCATGGCTGTATTCTGCCCACCCACTGCGGTAGGAGGCCTCCCACTGGCAGACCTTGCTTTCCACCACCGCTCCAAGTGGCAGCAGGAGAAATGTTAAAAAATGGCCTCCTGTGTGCTGCGACATCACTTCTGGGGAAAACCTGGAAGTGATACTGGGTAGCTCTAGGAATTGCAAAACCACAGAGTTTCCAGCTATTCCTATTCGTTCATTCATTCATTCATTCATTCATTCATTCATTCATTCATTCATTCATTCATTCATTCATTCATTCGCAGCTCACAGCATTAATAAAACCAACATGGATAAAGCATCAGTCCATAAAACAACTTTACATAAATACAATAAATATAAGTAAAAGCGGCTCGGTATATCATTGCAACTAGACGTCGACCACATTGTTAACTACCTATACAGTATACATGTCTTAGCAGGTCGGCAGGCTTGGCTGGCATCCCGGCGCTCTCACTGGTATGCCCGGCGGAAAAGCTCCGTCTTCACGGCCCTGCGGAATTGCTGGAGATCTCGCAGGGCCTGGATCTCACTGGGAAGCTCGTTCCAATATGCTGGTGCAGCTAGCGAAAATGCTCTAGACCTAGTTGTTGTCAACCTGGCCTCTTTAGGGCCAGGAAGGGTCAGGCGATGTTGCATCCCAGATTCCTATAGATACCTGATGGCACTGCAAGGTTTTCCCTAGAAGTGACATTGTGGTATATGGGGCACTGAGGAGCTGGCAACCCTGCCTATCCCCCGACACAATGGAATTCCATTCCGCAGCCACCGATTAAAACTTAGAGGTGTGATGGCTTAGTCATCTGTGCCTAAATTACCTCTCTTTTCTTTTTTGCCTTTTAAAGGACTCTTCAAATTACATGCTGGACAGTTATTCTAAATCACATGTGGAGCTTATTGTTGCCAACTCCAGTTTGGGAAATTCCTGGAGATTTGGGGGCAGTACTGGGGGGGGGGCGTTAGAGGAAGGAGCTCCGTGGGGAAGCGACACCATCCCAGTCACTTCCAAGGCTGCTGTTCCCTCCAGAACAAAACACAACTGATCTTTATCGTCCAGAGGCCAGTTGTAATTCTGGGAGAACTGCAGGCTCCACCTAGAGGGTGGTTCACTGTGCTGTCTTGGCTGGTTGCCACAGAGACTACACACTGGAAAACACAGTCCGGAATCAAGGAAAGCCACAGAGCCAAAGGTTGAAGAGCTGGGAAGTCAATTCAAGGTTGCAGGTTTCAAGGAGCAGCTGCTACACACACAGGAGCAGGTCTGGGTATGCAAAGTTGCTGCTGCGCAGGAGCAGGTGCAAGGAGTGCTTTTGAACAGGTCCTCCCTTCCCTGGGAGTTGAGTCTGCAAAGGCTTACAGCTCCTCCCGTTGCCTTTGCAGGAGCTGCAGTCTGGCACTCCTTCGCTCCTGCATAGTCAGCCTCTGGCGTGCCCTACGTCTGGGGCACTCAGGGGAACTAGGCGGGGAGTCTGGCCTCGGGGTGTCTGCAACTGGGGGTGCTGGGCCAGGCTCAGGATCGGTCTCTCCTTCTGGCTGCAGCTCCTGTGCAGCTGCTGGGGACTCCTCCTCCTCAGGTACTGTTGAGGGTTCTTCTTCTGGGCTGACTCCAGAGGGGGCTGGGCTGCTCCCTGCCTCCTCCTCATCTGAGGAGTCGTCAGCCTCAGCAGAGCCAGTACCCAGGACAGTCACTCTATGCAGGGGAACGGTGACACTCTCCCTCATTGGGGTAAATCAGACTGAGACAGGCCTTGCCCTTCCTCGTAGAGCTGCTAGCCCAAGTCTAGGAAACTCCTGGAGATTTGAGGATGAACCCTGGGAAGGGGGGGGGACCCCAGTGGGGTACAGTGGCATGGAGCAGGGCTCCCCAGACTTGGGTCCTTAGGCACCACTCTGCCCACCAACATCTTTTCTGGCCCCTGTGAAGTGTTTTTGGAAAGTGGGCAGGGCCAGGTGGGGCTTTTGACTAGCAGGGCTTCTGACTCAGGTTGCCAGCCTCCAGGTGGGGCCCGGGGATCTCCTGCTTTTACAACTGATCTCCAGCTGACAGAGATCAGCTCCCCTGGAGAAAATGGCTGCTTTGAAGGGTGGACTCTAGGGCATTGCACCATGCTGAGGCCCCTCCCCTCCTCAAACCCCGCCCTCTCCTGGCTCCACCCCCCAAAGTCTCCAGGTGTTTCCCAACCCAGGCCTAGGAACCCTACTCCTGACTGGCAACTGGAGATATGGTAGCTTGTGTAGTTTAAAAAAAAAACTGCCACCACAGCACTAGGGTCTTTTCTGAGTGTATGCAAGAAAATATTTTAACACTAGTCATCCTGTTAATTAAAGCTTCTGCATGAAACATCGAAGACTTACTGTTAGAGTTATGTGTAGCCTCGATCTCTGACATTTTGCAATCACCCCCGCCCAGGGCCAACTGCAGGTGCTTCTGCACCCTAGGCGAGGCACAGATGCCAACTTCCCAGTGGGGCCTGGAGACCTCCCAGCTGGCCACCTCCTTGCCCATCCTCTCCACACACACCCACCCCACTGCCCTCAAGTGAGTCCCTCTCCCGGCGCCCCGGGCCGCCCCCTCCTAATGCCTACCTTCATCTTTGTGGATCTTAAAGTGCCTTTTTGCCAAGGGAGGCGGCAGGGGCGGGGGAAAAGTTTGAGAGGGAAGGGCAACAGGCAAGCCAGGGCTGCTGCTGCTGAGGAGGTCCAGCGGGTGGCGACACGGCCCCCTCCCCTCCCCCCCCACCACTCCAGGGCTGACTAATTGGTGAAGGAGCAGCCATCGAGGGGGAGGGGAGGCAGTGAGCAGGAGACCCCCCCCCCCGATCGATCCTGCTTCCCACGGAACAAACCGGAGACAGTTTGATGGCCCCTGCCCAAAGGATCTGCTTCCCTCCGTCCCCCGGCTGATGAGCAGAATCAGGCCACATGGCAGCTGACGCAGCACTGGGGGCGCCCAGGGCCCAGCCCAAGCGGGGAAGGGGCACAAGGGGGGTCGGGAGGACATGCCCCCCTCCCCAGATTTGAGGGATAGATGCCCACCAGCTCAGCCCGACTGGGGGTGCTGGGCAAGGGTCCGGCCAGAGGCAGAAAAGTTCTGGGAAGCTCCATGCTGAAGCCTGCAACAAATCGGAGAGCGGCACTCAGCTCCGAAGCCCGTCTCTCCCGCACGTCAGGGGAACATCTTGGCGTGGCGTCGGCTCCTTCCTCACTTCGCAGGCCGGTCGGAGAGGCGCCATTGCCGCCAAGTCCGATGGGCGGCAGGAGGAGGGGGCTTTTTTGGTGGGGAGGCACAGTTCAGCATGGTGCCCCCATCCAGGGCCCAGCGTTCTAGGTGAATGCCTAGTTCGCCTAGTGGGTGAGCCAGCCCTGCCCCCGCCTCCTGCAGCAGCCATTTTGTGGTCCACTCCACCTCCCATGGTAGGTTGCACCTACCACCCTGCATTAGATTCCTGAAGGTGCCCACATGGTCAAAATGGTTGGGGACCAGTCTAACCTTCCAACACAGTAACAACAGTATATCCTGTGGTTACAATAGGACTACAACAATAGAATAAACAATCACAACAAATACTTCTGATCGATTATATAATCAAAATGTAACATTAGAATCTGAACAAAAGTTCTATCTCACATATAATGTTCTCAAAAACAAAAAAGCATGGTTCTTCCTTCTAGTACTCTTTATGTGTATATTCTTATTGTGTATTGGAGTCCATAAATAATAAATAGGAAACTTCCTTTTTAATGCTGATGTGTTTTCTAGATAATTTCCACATTTTGAGGCGAAACCTTCTTCTAAGCAGATTCCATAATTCCAAAACTGTACAGGATATACAATAAATTATATACAATATCATGAAACCCAGTACAAAAAAGCTCAGGGTACCAAAGGTCAAAAAGTACTCACCCACCAACAATGTCAAAATTTCTTATAAGCAAAACTCCACAATTTAAAATCTGTAACAAATAGAACTTTTGTTCAAATTCTACTGTTACATTTTGATTATATAATCTATCAGAAGTATTTGTTGTGATTGTTTATTCTGTTGTTGTTGTAGTGCTGTTGTAACCACAGGACAGACTGTTGTTACTTTGTTATTACCTTCCAACACAGCCATTTTCTCCAGGGCAGCTGATCTCTGAGATGATCAGTTGTACCTCCAAGAGCTCTCCAAGCCCTGCTTGGAGATGGGGAACCCCAACTGAACATTGGCTAATTACATGAATCAGGGCTCTTTCTGTAGAAAAAGCCCAGCAGGAACTCATTAGCATAATAGGCCACACCCAACAGCAGACACTCATTAGCATATTGGGCCACACCCCTGACAGCACAGCTCAATAGCACATTAGGCCACACCCACATGTTACCAGAATTGTGGTTATCCAGCCACACCCACCTTTTGCTCCTTATTCTGTTTACCTGGTTTGTTGTCAAAACCCAGGGCCTTTTTTTGTAGCAGGAACTCCTTTGCATGTTAGGCCACACACCCCCTATGTAGCCAATCCTAATGAGTTTCTGCTTTTGGGTGTGGCCAAAAACAGGATCACAAAACTGCGGGGGAAATCGGGCGAAGCCGCGAGTCAAAATGCAGCCCCGCAGCTTCGGGTGTGAAATTGACCAATACTATTGGGGCAAACGGCAGCGCAACATCGAGGCCGCTCTAGTGCGAAATCAGCCTCTGTCTTGTGCAAGTAGATACAACACTGTGTGGATGCCCTGATTCTGTAACGGCACAGGAAAAAAGAGAGGGCAGTCATCACCCTTAATCAGGAATTAGAGTGGCCGGCCCCAAATTCAGAAATTTCTGGAGTCTGGAGGCAGTGCCTGGGGAACAGAGATGCCAGCCTCCAGGTGGGACCTGGGGATCCCCTGGGATTACATCTTATCTCCAGACTACAGAGATCAGTTCCCCTGGAGAAAATGGATGCCTTCGAAGGTGGACTCTGTGGCATTGCACCCCACTGTCCTCCCCAGGGTTTACCCCCAAATCTCCAGGAGTTTCCCAACCTGGATCTGGCAGTTCTATACCCTCATCCCCACAGATGGCCAGGGGGCCCTGGCAGCCCAACTGGGGTAGGTGGAGTTTGGGGAGAGGAGAGACCTCAGTGGAGTGGAGGTGCCACAGAGTCCAGCTTTTGGAGGGAGGACAAGTTTTTAGCCCCGATGGCTGCAATGATATACTTAGAAGTACATGGACTGTTCCCTGGAAGGCCAGATAATGAAACTGGAGCTCAAAGACTTTGGCCACCCAATGAGAAGGGAGCACTCACTGGAGAAGACCCTGATGCTGGGAAAGATTGAAGGTCAAAGAAGACGGGGACGGCAAAGGATGAGATGGTTAGACAGTGTCATCGATGCAACAAACATGAAAGTGAGCAAACTTCAGAGGACGGCGGAAGACCGGGAGGCCTGGTGTGATCTGGTCCATGGGGTCGCGGAGAGTCAGACTCGACTGTGTGACTGAACAACAACAAAACGTGGAAAATGCTGCTGACATTGCAGAAGGTAAAGAAGTGACAGAAAGAGATTTCCACGCAGGGGAGTGGGACTCCAGCTCTTTATCTCTGTGTGGCCAGGAGAAGCAGATGCAATTCGGAATAAGGTTTCCCTTGCTTGAAAGCCAGTCGGAATCTGACTCTAGGGGGCGGTGCTCATCTCGGTTTCCAAGCCGAAGTGCCAGCACTGTCCAAATACTTCTCTGTGGTCATGTGGCCGGCGTGACCAAACGCTGAGGTGCACGGAACTCTGTTACCTTCCCACCAAAGCGGTACCTATTTATCTACTTGCAGTTCCTTGCTTTCCAACTGCTAGGTTGGCACGAGCTGGGGCCAGAGACAGAGACAGGAGCACACTGTCACGTGGCACTAGGATCTCGAGCTGCCAAACTACCAACCTTCTGGCCTGCAGCTTAGCATCTTAGCATCTTAACCTCTGAGCCACCGTGGCCCCATGCAGTTTAGAATAAAAGGTAAAGGTAAAGGTTCCCTTGCTCGAAAGCCAGTCGAGTTTAGAATACATTATACCAAATAAGAGAGAATCATTAAAGTTTCCTTCGGTTCCATAATTTATACAGGGAGTAGGCTTGAGCTTTTTGGATTGCTTGGCTGTGAAAAATTGCTTTTAGCAGTTCACGTAGCCATTGTGAGAGTCCTTTCTGCAAACGTCTCCTGTGCGTGTGATCTGTTGGATCCGGCCCATTTTAATCACAAGAAGAGCAAAGAGAAAATTCACTCCAAGGTGAGGCTGTGGAGATGGGGAATCGAGGTCCTGGCAACAGAGAGGCTCACAGGATTCAGTCCAAGAAATACAGTCCCTGGCTTGTATCCTACCACTCTGCTCAGCCAAGTTCAGAGACTTCCTCCAGCCTCAGGAGCCTTCCGACAAGTAAGGAACTAAGTAAGTAAGTAAATAATAAACGAAGAGAGGGATTTCCCAGTGGCAGCCTAGAACAACCACTGCAACCAGTGCTCACGCTATCTCCAAACTGAGCTGGCACTCTCTTTAAAAAGCAGATGCAAATACTGATGTTTACAATCCATAATCCTCCCAAGAGAAGGTGGAAACCAAAGATATCTTCTTGTTTATTATTCTCAAGACTGTTTCCCAACAGATACGTTAGCAAATTGACTCTCTTCAATATCTTGAGCCTCCTTTTGAGCCGTATGTTGTCTGATAAATTCCCTCCCAGAGCAAAACATAGTTATCATTGTAATATCAAGGCAAGGACATTATCTCTACTTTTAGAAATGAAGAAATCGTATGGGACCCTCCCTCCAGTGGCTGCTGGGTAGCACTCTTCACATTATATACCGGAATGACTAAATGTATTTTTTTTAATGATTTCACATTTTTTTTAAAAAAATCCGCATCAGCTGTAATGCAACACAGAGATGCCAGCACAGGCATATCCCCGCACTTGCTTTCAAACTGATGAGTGGCGTCATCCCTCAGGTCCCCACCTCGGGTTGCCAACCTCCAGGTGAGGCCTGGGGATCTCCAGGGATTATGCCTGATCTCCAAAAGACAGAGATCGGTTCCAGATAGAGCTTTCTAGAAATTCCAATAGCTCCATTTTTAAATCTAACCAGTGTAAGCAGGAAAGATGAAGTCTAGAGCCTTAATGGAGGCCGTTATTCAGCAGCAGCTTGTCCCACCAGGAAGAGGCCAGGAGGTGGGCTGGCAAAGGAGGTCCCGCCGAGGGGCTGTACTAAAAGGAAGGACAGGATTGCCCATTGGAAACAATGGGAAACACTTGAAGGCCCATTGGAAATAATGGGAGCCTGGAATGTCAGTTGACTTGCATGGGCTCCATTGTACTGTAACTCCATTACAGTACAAGTAGAGTTGCAATAAAAACGTGGAATGGATTTTCCATTAGAGTCTCTGGGCCCAAACAGACTACTCTGGGAATGGAATGAGAGGCCACGGAGTGGAATGAGATGGAGCTGATCTGGTGAAAGCTACACACATTCCAGATATATTTAAATGTAAAGTATTTCACTTTACAGTTAGCAAATTCAGTTGCACAGAACTTTCTCTACGCCCAGGGTCTCCCATACCATTCCCTAAACACTCCTGCTACCCCAGGGGCTGTCATTCCCTTCCGTGGTCTTGCATTTAAATATTTCTGGAATGTGTGTAGCTATCACCAGATCAGCTCCATCTCATTCCACTC